>NW_010415833.1:0-27586 GCF_000710305.1 Buceros rhinoceros silvestris | reverse complement strand
GGGCGGGGGATATTATTTGTGCCTGCTTTGTATGCTAGGTGCTTTGTGCACCTTCTGATGGTAAAAAGTAATCTGCCTTTGTTTTCAAGGGAAGCTGGTTGCGTTTCCCAGTTCTCTTACAGTAAAGGCTTTATTATTAGAGGGGCTGTTACAAGTCATGAGTTCATGTTTCAACACAATCCCTTTAGAACTTCGGTAAGTTAAACTGCATTTTAAAGCAAAAATAACTGAAAAGAAAGAGTAAGTTTAAATAAATTTAAATATACAAAACACTATAATGTCCAGTCAGATTAGGATACTGATTATTATCAGCAATTGTCATTATTGAAAAATTGTGCTACTATTAAAATTGACTGTGCATGTGATTGATAGTCATGATTAGATGGCGTTGCCTAGTCTGGAGCTGAGGGCCTTGAGGTAGCGAGCATTCCAGGGGCTCGGACTAGAATGAGTATCAACATATATATTATCAAAAGACATAGCAAACTGAGGACAACGGAATTATATCAGCTACTGTGATAAAGCTTCGTATTGAATGTCCCTGTATCTACTGCCACTGTCGGATACATAGAACCAGGTAGAAATTTAAACGGAAGCGTGAAAATTTATCCACTTGAAAATGAAGTGCACTGTCCTCTGACACAGCAGTGAATCCACTAGTGAACAGACATGGCAAGAACCATTAGAAGGAAGCTTTCAAGTACTTTTAATTATTGTTTAACTGTTACACACTTCTCTTTCTTTAGAATAGTGTCTCAGACGCTATAAACCAATATTATTTTCCTGAAACTTTTGATCTTATTCATTTAGCAAACATTGATTTCATTTTTCGTACTTTTCCCAAAGAACAAACCAAGGAACTAAAGGACTGTACACTTTGATCTTTGTCAGATTATGCCAACAACAGTGATGTCAGAGGGAATCCAGGATGGAAGGCCAACCTGCTGCTCTTGCATCTGGATGTTTAGCAATAGGCACCTGCACCATTATTTAAACTAGGATTCAAAAGGAAATGAAATGATCAGTTTTTCAGAGACACTTCTTAACTAAGTTTTGTATAATTTCAGAGCAATACTGAGGAATAACAGAAGCAACTTTTTCTGCTTCTGAGATAGCATGTTTGCTGAACCACCAGCAAATCACTCACTTGTTTATTTGTTATTCATGCGGGTCTAGGAAACAGGCTCTAGGAACACCACAGAGAGGTGTGGCAAAGGTCACAAGTTTGGACTCAAAACTGAAATTCATGGACCTCAGTGGCGATATGAGAAATAAAAAATTCAGAAATTTTAACTTTTTTTTTAAAGCTGATTATTCTACTGGCCTTGAAATAGTTTTTTACAAGTGAAATTTCTTTCCTTCTGCTCTTGAAATAGATAAGCTCGCCCTATTGCCCAGAGTTTGGCTTTGAAGCACCCAGGCAGGGAAACATGTAGCCACCCCAGCACTTCTTGGACTATTTCTCCCTGAAGGGCGAGAAAGAGCACTGCTGCGCCCCTGTGCTGCCAGCTCCCGCTCTGCTCCACTGAGGCTTCACCAGAGGAGAACAGAAAGTGGCGTTTCTTGCAGGCAAAATGCATTGGTCAGATGGGAAGGGATTTAAGCCTTAAGGCTACGATTCGTTAATAGAATCACTCTTTGATTTATGAGTATAATTTTCTATCTGAATGTAAGACATTCTTACTTCCAGTTACACAAACTCTGTTCGCTGAGATTCGGTTGCATTTCCTAGGTGTTCATTACTGGCTGCTGCTGTACAGCAGTAATAGAATATGTGGACAGTTTTACCAGGGAGGCAAAGTACTACTTAACACTGTTTAAAAGAGACAACAGATGGGGAGACTGTTTCTCAAAATAATCCTCCCAAATGGACATTGCCATCACAATCCTGCAGAAAGAAAGAGGAGGAAAAAAAAAAAATCTGTTTGCAACATCTGTGAAAGGAAATCCTGGGAAAACAAATAAATTAGGCTCTTTTAAACAGACAAATGACTGCACAAGGACCCAGAGTTATTTATACATAACAACATGTTTGCAGAGTTACTTCTTCCGTTTTGTTTATGGGTGGTTTAACTGAATTTTCAGATGCATTCTGTCAGATCACGTTCCCAACCCTGGTTCTTTTACATTGCTTCAAATTACAGACAGACATTTGCTTAAGCAGCTGGGAAATTCTTGGCATCAGATCCCAAAGGTAATGCCAGCCAGGCTCAGGCCAGGTTTTTTGCCACTTAATCTTGTCCTTCTTACCAATATAGAAAACTAAATGCTGAAATAAAAAAGTTTCCTTTTTTTTTTTCCCCTGACATACCATCCATATATGTAAATATCTCTTGTCACTTCTGTTCTACTTTTGGCAGTGAATAAACTATTAATCTGTAAAACTTCACAGAGTTCTAGTTCTGTCCCCATTCATTTTTTTGTGTAATTAAATCATATTTTCTTTATTCTATTTACTGATCTGGGCAGTGTCTCATATATTCCTTTGTAGTATCTAGAGGCTAATTATAATACTTGTTCTGTGTCACAACATTCATTACAGCTGGTCTCTAACTTCTGTATTTATAAGTAGGCAGTTTCTGTTTTAGTTCACAGCTCTCGTTTTCAAAAGTCTTGCTATTTCCAGTAGTTGCATATTCATTGTTTGATTGGGTCTATTAAATTGTATGGAAATAAACATGGATTTTCCCTTTAGCAAAATGTCACAGAATGAGCTCCAGTATTGCTAAAATGAGTTAAACTAAGAGAATGTAACAGGAAAGAGAAAAAAAAAAAAAAAGACAAACCAATGTGCTGAAAATAGGAATAAGAACAGATGGCCCGAGTTAGCATTTTTAGATATTATATTACATAAAGTGGTAGGAGGGAAACTAAAAAGGTAAATAGCAACCTTTATAATAGCAGAAGTGCTCTGTTGATACTCTCTTATCCAAGCTCATCTACAGTAATGAAGTAAATAGATAACTCTAATAAACGGTAATTATTCTCTCTTCCTTGTATGGATATGAAAACTGAAAATCACACTGTTAAATGGTACCAATTTCATCATGCAGGTGGTCAGTTAGACAAGTTGGGAGTGCAAGGATTCCTACAATAATTATGAGTATCTGATCTTTGTGGCTTTTTAAGACTTTTGCATTTCTTTGGAAGAAAATATTTATTACTTCACATTATCAGATCTGCATGACTCATTTGCAAATTAAATTCACAGAATATCCATCAGAGACACTCTGACACAGTGTGTCTCCGAAGGAAAGAGGAGTGTCTACAGTTTCTGGCTTGAAGCTGTCTACCACGCTTCATGCTTGATTTCTCCCATATCTAACTCTTTATTTAGGAGCTCAGTTGCTACCCAAAATTTTGTAACATTGCCAAGAAACTTCCAGCTGAATTCAGGCAGTGCTTCTTATTTTTTTGTGAGAAAAGAAGAACAGAGTATACACACTTGCATATTCTGCACAGTGAAACGTTATTTAACATAGTGGCTGGGACTAGACGAAGGCTTTTTTTATGTGTCATTATGTAAAATGGAAACTGGAGAGATCCTCAGGTGATTGCTGAATTGTCACTGGCGTCATACAGAAGCAGTTACAAGATTAAAGATCACAGGTCATGTTTGAAACACAAAGAGTAGTACCAGAGATGTAGTGATTCTGAAGGTGGTCTGCGTTAGGGGTTGATCACCGTATCATGCCTGAGAAAAGTTGCAATACGAAACATTGATGTATTTTGAAGTACTTATCTTTGAGGCATCTGGTTAGGATATGCTCTTCGGAGGTGTGCAGTGTAGATTTGAATTAACTTAGGCAGAAGAGGACCTTGAACCTGTAAGAGAAATGGATGTTTTAAAGTTATTTTTAAATTTAACTATGCAGACCTGCCTGGTTTAAAGGAGAAATCAGCCATATCTGAAACTTGTCAAAACACTCTTCATTACATATGCTCCAAAAACATTTATAAGCCTGATTAGCTAGGATGAGACTGGGAACAGAATACAAAGTGTACTACTTACGATGATGTTTAGGAAGACTAGGTACAGAACTGATCAGCAAGGTCAAAGCAGGTGCCAGGGGTAAAAGCAGAATCAGGAGCATCGGGAATCTATTGCTGACAGCATCTGGACCCCATCAAGGTCACACAGAAGCTGGATGACTGACGTCCAGAGTCCCACATCAAAACGGAGATGTCTATACCTAAAATGAAGGTTCCTTCGGGTCCTTGAATCCAAGTCTGGACAAATACACTGAAGATATAAATAAGAGGATGAAGAAAGAGTAATATTAAGAAGAATTTCTAAAACATGCATTTACCTACAAAAGACTGAGCTTTTTAGTGAGGCCACTAAGGTTCAAAACACAAGATGAGTCACATCTTTAGATGGTAAAACCTGGTATTGATGTCAGATATTCTTCACTAACTTTTTAGCTAAGAAACTTTTCAAACTTACTCATTTAAGACACGCTATCTCTCTATTCCTGTCTAAAGCAGTTTTTAATCAAGTATTAAACACATTTCACTGAGCCATGTGGTTTGGCTGCAATGCATCTTTCAAATTAGAGAGGACCTGAGCAGCTGTTCAGAATATAGCCACAAAGCTTTTTAAGACTGCCTATTTCATATGGAAAATCAGATAGTTTCATCATATTCACAGCTTTGAACAAGGTAACGCTCCCCTACATTATCGATAGCCATTTCCCTTTACCTTTGGATGTCTTTGCCATTCAAAGAATATATCATTTACAATATGCTAGTTAAAATGTCATAGGAATCAAAGTTCTTCTGTGAGCAGCTCTGGTGGGTCACGTTCATCTGTGCAATGAGAACGAATGCATAAGTTATTTATGTCATTTTATATTTTGTTTTTGTAATTACTTGGAATATCATGTTCTTTTTGTATATCTTCAAAGAAGTATTTTCAAATAGATTATGGATAATTAAGTAATTTCTTAAATTAACATGATTTTAAATAGTACTGTGGGTAAGGCTTATCACTAACAGATTTAGCTGCCTGAAGACACTGTCTCTCTGCTTTTAGAAGCACTGTCTATACCAGGAAAAAAAATATAAAATCATTTCCTCTGGCTTGGCTTCCATTTATGCACAGGCAAACATTGATGAGAACATGATTCAAATAAAGCATAGACAAAGGGTTTTAGCTAGACAAAGTATAGATCATAGATACATTAAGGACTGAAATAAAGTACATTATAAAGCAGAGCTGCACTGTATTCAGATCAGAAGACCAGAGTGCAGTCAAATCTCCACTTCAGCTGAACCTCTAGTGTTCCGCAGCTATAGCATGGTAATGGCAGGATTCTTCAGATTTTCAAGTAGTTTTCAGACACGGTGGTTCACACTCCCCATGATCTTTCTTGCAGACATTTTGTTGGCCTGCTTGCCTGCTCACTGACAGGCTGCTGGTGAATTCCATTCAAGAGCTGCATTTTCACATGCATTCAATTCCTAGCCTGACTGGATATATTCCTGCAATAAATTCAAAATTCCTTCCTAAATCTTACTGTGAATATTCTGTTATTTAAAGACCAGGCAAGAATATGTTAAAAAATAGCCACCCCAATAAAATCAAGGACACCAATAATTTTGAGGGGATTTATGTTGTATCAGAGGCATAACAGGAAGAAAGACCTCAGGAAATGAACCTGTAAAAGTACACAACTCACTGCTTAGACTCAACCAAAGGGTTTTTTTCCTGTGCAGCTTTTTGGAAAGTTTTCTTTCTATACTCACCCTCACTCTCTTGGACAATACCGTACTTTTTAGCATTGCAATATGTCTTCTTTATCAGTGGTGTCTTGGAGTAGATTAACGGAAGTGATGTTGGTTTTCCATGTGTTTATTAACTTGTCTTAGCTTAGCTGAAAAATGTTTGCATTAATTCCAGAACCATGTGCACCAAACGAGTTATAACATTTCATCAAATTCCAGATGCATCTATAAATAAAACTGTCCATAATGAATTAGAATAGGGCTTAAATATATTTCTGTCTGACCTGATTTATTAGTCTTTGTGCCATATTTATTTTATTTTATCCTTGATGTAGTTTTATAATACTAGAAGGAGAAATAGATCATAATTAAGACAAATACATATATATATAACTATTCTTGTACATAAAGATGCTCACCCCCTAGAAAGCCTCAATAATGTAAATGACTCCTTTCCAGGGAAGACAATTTTATTTTGTTGCAAAATAATTCTTATTTAGGCTAGTGGTAAAGAGGAAAAACCGAAGATGAGTCAATCGATAATTTTGCCATAACAATTGAACCAACTGTAAATAACACTATCTGTTAAATATAACTGGTTTCGATAGAAATGTTCCCATAAACTTATTTCAGGCTTTGCTGAATCAATAATGTATGTTAATCCTATCAGAGGGAGAGAAACTCTTTTGGAAATACAATAAACAATCCTCAAGGCAAGGTAGACTCTGCCGTTATATTGCTGACTGTAGAAGTGGGTCTGAGTGGGAAAAGGCCTTTAAATGGTCAGTTATCATCTGTACAGGAACTGCCTAATTTGTGTTAGCTATTGCAGTTGCATCCTGCTTTTTGAGCAGAGTGCTTCATCGTCACAGACCATTCGTACCATCACACAGAAATAATGTCCAATGATCTTTTTTAAACTGGCTTATAATTTAAGAACCATACTCTCTATCCTTTAATTTTAATTAATATTATTCCCCTTTATTGAGCAGATATTAAGAGAAAACTGGTAAAATAAAACTAGGTTAAAAAAATGCCATGATGGTTTTCTGTACCGAGTATTTTCGCTTCCTTTAAAAGTTTCAGGACACTTTTAAAACTTTTTGCTGTGTGCATATACATCAAGTAGCTGCTGGTGCCAAATCAACTCTGGTGCCAAAGCAGCTATGGCATACAGTTTTTTCTTCTCCTGTAGGCTTGCACTGACTCGAGGTAAGTCCTACAGCTGCAAATATGTTTATCATGGGTTAAAGGATTTGTGAACATAATGACGGTAAATATGTATATGTTTTAGTTGATGGTTAGTCTGTCTCCTATGAGCAGGAATAGTGAGGCTTTGCATGTTCTTGGTTATCGATAGCATAACACTGATAGCATTTTACTTCTCTAGTTGCTTTTGAATTCCTGCCTGGCTGTTAGTTTTATTTTCACTCTCGTATTTTTTTATTTTCCCTTGGGTTTAATTCATTTTCATTAGAAATAAGTTCTTTCCAGTATTTTGAAAAATAAGGTTCAATAATTAGAACAAGGGAGACGTGGATTAGCCAGAAACATTTTTAATTTGGGGCTAGTCTAATGGAGCTTAGCAATAAGTCAATATTTTCCCCATGATTACTTGCCATTCTCACGTGAGCCTTATTAGAAATTATGATGTAAATGGCTGGAATTATGCAGCAGGGTAAGAATAGAAAGTTTCAAAACATTTCAAAGTACCCTAGATGAATCACAATTTAAAAATTTGAGTAATATAAATAAACTTTTGGTTTATGCGCATTGGGAATAGAAATTGGGTTCAGCGATCTTCATGACGAGTCATATGCTCCCAGAAAAAAACCCCAAATTATTGGTAGGAACTATAGGCATATATTTAGTCAATACAGGCTAATTAGGCATATAATTAGTCAAAATAAAATCTACATATAATGTGACTGCTTCCTTTTTTTTAAATTATCAAACGCTTGAAGCAACAGCAAAGCCAACAAAGGGTTAAATTCACAAATTCCCAAAAGCACGAGGAAGATCCTTCCTCTCTCTCCAGGGAAAAAGGAAAAAAAAAGGAATAAAAAAGTTGTTTAAAACTGATTTGTGCAGCTTTATGTAACCCCTGGGTTCCATTCCTTCTACTGCATAAGGGAATCTCGACACACAGCACCCAGAAAAGCCTTGGCTTTTGGCTAAGGGGCATTGTGGGGAAACGTGGAGTAAGGTCCTCGCTCACCACTTGCCCTGTGTAATATTATCTATTGTTGTGTCTTCTTTTAAACAATCACTAACCCGAGGAAGAACAGATCCGTAGTGCTGCCATCAGTATCTTTGTTTCTATCGCTCAGCCTGAATCAGATAAAACTGGAAAAATTAATAGAACTTGGATCACCTACCTTCTGAAATGACCCGGTAAATGCCAGTTACTATATAATAAATCAATAGCAACAGATATGTTCTACTTTTAGACTTGATCCAAGACTCACAGATGAAGGAGATAATGCACAGGTAGGCAGACAATGTGGGTGCTATCTTTTCTGCCACAGACTCATTTCCCTGCCCTCCTCTCATTTCCCTGCCTGAAAACACAGTTAAAAAGCATGTTTTTCTTTAGTTTTTCAAAATATAGTGTAATGTCTCAGGAGAAAGAACCAGTTTCTGATGTACGCATGAACTACCTGTGGCAGTTCTGTTCTCAGCTGTGAGCACTACGGTAGTAGATAGATTGACTAGCAAGAATTTAAATCAGATGAGGCTTCGAAATGCTGGGCAAGTCTAGTCCACCATTTGCGTTTTCCTCTTGTGCATTTGGTCACAGTGGCTCTCTAGCTCAAAATCAAGCTGGATCCTCTTAATAAAACCATGACATCATGACAGGAGTTACTGCATGCAGATTTGCCACTTATAATCAAAGCATCATTTCCTCCATCAGTTTGGTAGCATTATTAAGTGACACTTGCAAGTAATCTTGATGATTAAAGGAGCTGTTCTTCTCAACAAGCACGTAATTTTCTGTTTTGCATGAAGAATACAAATCAAGACATAATGACAGAAGTTCTGTACTTAACATCTCTCTGCCAGGTGTAAGAAAATTGTTCTGGAGTTTTACTTCCTTGTTTACCTGCTTCTTAAATGTTTTTATCACTTGTAGTTTATATTTCTTCATCATTTTATTTGATAGTGAGAGAAAAGGAATTGAATATGCTAATTCAGTTGGTCCTACTGGTTTCTTTTGTCGTTATCAACAATCATGGTGGCATCAGGTGGTATCGCAATTTTTTAAATGTGTTTTGCAAGCCTCGTGAGCAAATGGGAACACCACTCTTCACTCAGGCCTCCACTCAGGTGTTATTCACACTGTATCTAAATGCTGTTCAGTGTAAGGAAAGCCTATCTTGTTGCCCTCATTCAATATGATTGCAGATATTATGAAAACATAAGTAGCCTTTGAAATTGTGATATCTTCAGTAAATCATTATATGATTAATTTTCATTAAACATGAAATATGTGGCCTTTTAACCCTTTTAGTGGTAGGTATGTGTAAGAAATGGCAGCAACTCAGTTTAAGAAGGACTTTTCAAGCATGGATTTGTTTGATGCACAAGTGTTGAATTTTACTTTCTGCAAATAAGGGGCTTTAGGTGCTACAGTGGCATGTTTTATGTACCAATTTGACCGGTGAGATTTAATCATAGATGGATACCAGAGATGTATTTTGTTGGCAGGGAACCATATTCACAGCTTCATCTGTACACATTTAATGATCTTTGAGCACTATATTCCTGTTTTGTAGATGTTTGGTTTGTTCTCTGCTGGAAAGGCTAGGATTTCTGGTTTTATACAAGGAAGTTATTTGAAATTCTCCAGTCCATTTGAGAACTGATTACTATCGTATGAGGGTAACCTCCCTGCATTTTTGACTTTCAGTCAAGTTCAAGCCTGTAGCAATAACATTTGCATCATTCATAAAGTTAGGTTTGTTTCTCTCATTCGGTATTTATATTAATATACTAGTCAGGCTCACGTGGGCTAATTCCTACTAAAGAAACCCCACAATGGAACACATGGAATCACATTCTGGCCTTGTTTGCACTAGCAGGAGTTTGACTTCAATGCCGTTTGTTGCCCCTTTTATAGATATCTAACACACCAGTCACACGCTCCAAGAACACTTAAAAAGACAATTGTGACCATGAGAGCAGTACTAACTTCCAGGATCTGCGGGAAGTGGCCGATGAGTTGACAACATATCAGTCTGTGCATCCTTCGGGGAAGGCGAATGAAATGCTCCACTGTTAGGGGACAGTAGTCAAACTGGCAAGCAGAGGACTAGCAGTGTTTGAGTGGAGCTCTCCTAGCCCAGGAGCACAGCAGGAAGGAACTAGGTCAGAGGCTTGCACACGAGAGAGCAATGCAGCCAGCCAGATTAAGAATTGAAAGAAAAAAGTCATCTAATGCTATAGATACATAAAATTTGATGAATTAAAGAAAATGAGTGATGTCTTCTGCTTAAAAATGAGATTTTTCTTTTACATCATGTGATCCTATATTATCTATTAGTCTGCACATCTTTGCTTCTGTTTATATATTGCAATTACACTATGTTTGTTTTTCTGTTGCTTACTCAACCTTTGTTGCTTTTTTCCTCAAAGACTTTTTTTTTTAATAATGTGTTTCAGCACAAGCTTTTGGAAAGTTCAAAAAAAGATGGAAGGAATTTCCAAAGTGACGAATGCTGTCATACTCATCAAAGAAAATATCTATCAATTCTAAATGCTTTATTAAGTCTATGACTTCAGAACTGACTAGTCAATATCTAACTTCATCAGTTCTTTTAAATATTAGAGAAATATGAAGGTATTAATAATTATGGGAACATAGTATTACTGTTCAAATGTCTACAGCAGTATGTTACTTTTACTTGATTGTTCTTTTTGTAGCTCAAATTCAATTTTAGATCATGTATAAAATTATCTGCTGTATTCTTGGTATCAACTGCCAAGCACATGATATTCTGGAAAGCTGAAACTGCTCAATCTCTTATGCAGAGGGTTTTTTTTCTAAATGTTATCCCTAATTTTAGCACTGTTAACATTGTCATCTTGCAATTATATAGGGGCATATACAACATGACCTGCAAATAATGTATCAGCAAAGGGTTTTCCCTCCTACAGGCTTCTATTTCAAATGCTTCATGAAATCAGAAGGTATGTAAAAGTTATTCTGAGCTACTAGCCCACGTATAACATGTCACTGTGGATTGATGAAAAGTACTATTAAAAAATGAGTTTAGGAAGGTGAAGAAGATAGGAGTCATTATTACATTTGTTGTGACGGAATTCGTAAGCTGTTCAGCTTCATGAGTCAGTTAAAAAGAGGACGAATGTAATGTTTCAATTCCCAGCTTCACCAAAGCTGTTTCCTAAGTCACGTTGCCAACTGCCAGGTGGTCAGTGACTTATCTGAGGGCTCAGATCATATATTGAAAATCACTTTCATTTCTTCTATTGCATTTCTATTTATGAACAATCTGAGGTCATTCTGTCTCACTATTCTTCTTCTATGCAGTAAGTGAGTAAATGAAGAGATTTGACATGTACTTGGGCAGGAATTCATGGGTGTAGTTTGAGCTTCTGGTAGATGGCAAGATAGGATATGATGAATGCATGACTTTCCAGTTCTAAGTCATTTGGAGACCTCTAGCTGAGAGGAAGGAAAAGAGTTGAGCTGGGCCCAACTGGTACAAAATTCAATAGCATCTCATTCAGCAGTCATTTGACAAGATCAGAGATTTGCAGTTCAATAATGAAAACATGCTTCTGTGCAAGGATAATTACAGTATCCCAAACAATGGTCCAGGTGACCATGCAAAGGATGGAGGGAACAAGAAGGCTCTATCTGATAACTGACCTTATTTTCATAAACCCCCCTCACCCTATCCCACTTCCCCAGCTTCCCTTCTTTTTTAAAAAATTCTCGACTCTTGTTTTTTCAAAAAGGTTTTTTAATTTCTAAGAACTATGGGACCAGCACTATTAATTGCCACAGGCACCGGATGTCCGATACACTGGTGTGGTAAAAGGTGGCAGAGAAATGTTATGTAGCTTAAAACTGGAGTCCGGGACTAGGAATAAACTTTTAGGAATTGAGCAACGGAAGGTAAAGCTTATTAACTTCAATTGCTTCAGAATGATGTACAAGGAAGGTAAATGTAGAGCTAAAGAATTAATTTCTCTGGTCTTTAAATTGCAGGTAATTTCTCTTAACTGTTGGGTCTTTGATACCAGTAGGTAAATGATACTTCTGTTTTTCATTAAGAGGAAGAAGAGAGGGAAAAAGTAAAAGAATTTTTTATCATAATTTAGAGCCAATACTTAGGGATGGGAGGAAGGGAAATTAGAAATAGACCTTATTTTTCTTTCACTGCATAATCACCTCAATGAACAAAGTTAGGTACTGGAAGTTTCTTAGGAAATCTAAGTTCTTAATTCTTAGTAAAAGCATTACAAGGCATGATATCTCCCTGTTAAGGCACAATCAGTCTTTTGTTATGCTCTTTTACTGCTTTGGACTTGGGATTAAGATTTTACTTTTAATTCCAGGTACTAACATAATATGGAAAAAAATAAAAAACCGGGACAGTTACTACTGCCAACATTCACTGGGACTCCAATACTCTAATAAATTGTAGGTGCAGATGGGTTGTACTGTCTATCACAGGAAAAACAAGACATTTTTAAGCATAGCTCTGTATTCACAAAGACACTAAAATCTAATAGTCTGTTTATCTGTTGAAATCAATAGGAGCTATACACCAGACTAGTACCGGACATTTGGGGCCTTCAGTGTCTTGCATTGAGTCTCCAGGAAGTCAAGAGCAGAGAATGTAGTTGAAATCAGGCTCCTCAGGGCATTGACTAATAACCGAACTGCTGGCCTTTTCCTCTGAAGCCTAAACAACAAACCTGGAGTGAAGCAATCGTAGCATGAAAGAAAGATGCTATATATTACTAGTGGCAACAGACGCATCCTCTAAATCTTTGTAGTATTCAAGTCTGATTCCTTTATTTATCTTAGAGCATGTTGTTCAATTCATTGCAGTTGTCATTCCCTGGTACTGTTGTTGGGCTTCCACATATGGCAGTAAGTAAGTGCAAGAAACCTGCTTTTGCTCTAGAAAATTGAATCCTGCACTTACTTATTACAATAACGTAATGAATGAAAAGCAGAACAGCTGAATTAGACTAACTCCACTGAATGTCTCATATTTTAGAAAAAACATACAAGTAACCACAAGAAGAAGAATCCTGCAACCTTGATTCCAGTTAAAAGAGATGAAAAGAAAAACTGTGTTGTCTCTAAAATTAATTTTTCTAAGGGCAGGAAGCATAAATGGAAACTGTATGGTGTTCCATAGCAATACCACAACCCTCAGTATTGTGTAGGACAGTATTGTACTCAAGGGTAACATCGACATAACATTCATTAGATAAGTGATTAATGTGATTATTCTATCATATAAAAGGAAAAAAATGAATTAGAGTTACCCAAATTAAGAAAGAAAAAGAAGTAAAAAAATTCTGCTTAGAATGATGTATTAATCTACCATTCTGTTGAATTTGTATTCTAGTACCGGTCTTAGGAAAGCACTCTGTGCCAGTCTGGGGTATTTACTGTAATATTTAATATAAAGCTGTGATTGACTTCTGGAAAATCTAACAAGCATTTAGTTTCATTTATTAACATCTAAAGACGCAGTATTAATCATCAGTGATTTTAATTAACGTTCCCCTTCAGCAATGATATACAACAGTTAGGTGACCTTGAGAAAACATTCCACACTATTAAATAATAGACATCCAAAAGACTGTTCTGGTTTCTGTGGCTGCCTCATTCTTCATTCCTTTGGCAAAATGTGTTCTTGGTAGAATAAAGCTATGCATGCGATTAGACAATTCTTTGGATTATAATGATTTTTCTTTAGCTTTTAAATTGAAGTTTAGCTTCCTTCGACGGGCGTTATCACTGGATATTAAAGGTCACTTCTTGATGCAATTTTTTTCACCCAGTGACTGTTTGTGCTTTGGAATTTGTCTCATCTTTCCAGGACAATTCTTATAATATATAGACCAAAAAGATACAAGTATCAATAACTAAACGGTACATATTTACAAGACAACTTGCATAAGTGCTCCTCTAGGATAATTTGGATAAATTATTCACTGATCTTAATCAAATGACTTTGGGGGGAAAATGTTTTCATCTGTCTCTTAACATGGAAATGATCCAAAGGTAGGAAAAAGTTCAATAAGGCTGAGAAACATTCAAGAAATATTTTCTTATGGTTAAGGATTTGATTTAAGAAATAATATGTAATAATAAAGAACTTCAAGGAGGGATAAATGGTTAAGAATTACAGGAAGAAAATATTTTGTCTTGAAAATTTATTCTTCAATGTCCACAATTTCATCTCATGGTCAGAACAGTATGGGACAAATTCATTGTTCAGTTTTTTGTTGCTGTGCTAGTCACATGTAAGAGAGAAGCCTTGTTCTGGACACAGATACGTTGGGCATAACTTTCTTCTTAAGAATGGACTCGCTTCTGCGTGTGAGTCCATTGAAAGGCTTATAATAAAAATACTGTGAATGAGACGCAGCACTGAAAGCCTTCCACTTTTGATTTGCCCTTCATCTACTGAAATAGAATTTACTAATGATCCTATGCCAAGGCAAGTTTGAATGCTTGCTCTTAGTTGTATCAGGATTTGCCCTTACCACGTTTCCCAGGAAGCCTTTTCTTAATTCATTTCAGAAGTACATTGGTTTTACTCTATTTACAGTTGCTATTTATTTATTTATTTGGTGCTAAAGGGGAAACAGTAAAGAAGCATCAGCGGTGGGATTCACTTGACAGCAAAAAGAATTGCTCCTTACATTCTCTCTCCAGTGGAAATGTAATTTCTTAGGTTAGCTCTGGAAGTTTCCAGCCATGTGCCATGAGGCTGCTGATGCTGACAAATTTAATAGCAGCCGTCCCACGATATTCTCCCTCAGAACAGAGATGACAGAGATTTTGAGATTGGCAGTAGGTAATACGGCCTTTCTCCATGTGGGTTTTACCCTGAAATACTACTGCAAGCCAAATGCCGAAGTGAAATGGGGAGACCAGTTGAGTTCTTATTTTCTACATTTGTGACTATCTTGAATTTGACCAACTGAAACTCTTTTTGATCCCTAGCATGTAGATTTTATTAAAGAAAAAGAAAAATAAGGAAAGTTCCTCTAGACAAACTATTATCAGGAGGGATATTCAGATTCAAAACATGGAGCAGAAGAACAGAATTCACCAAAAGGAAAAATAGAGAAATTGACACATTTTGACTTATTCTGCAAGTACTGCTTTCCTTTCAATGACTCCTGAACTGGATTTGCTCACGTCGTGGAATATCTTCTCTTTCTTGTTGAATTATAAGGTCAATATGAAATAAATACGGGCTCTTTTTGCTTCTGGTCTTGAAAAGGAGCTTTCATTAGTATCACTTGTTTGCAGTTAGCTACACATCAGCCCTTGATTTGGCTGGTAATTTAATTGATGTGCAGCAGCTGAGGGCAAGTGCTTTGGAAAGTGCACTAAGTATATATCTATGTTCAGATTCCTAAATACCATCGAAATCCAGCTCTGATCATTTGCAATGGAACAAATTCCTGTAGAGTTCTGGTTTATAGAAAATTGTGGGAAAATTGTGGGAAATGCAGAAATGTCTTCTAAATAGTGGTCTCTAATCAGGAGATCATGGAATGGTTGAAAGGGACCTTAAAGATCATCTAGTTCCCACCCCCTGCCATGGGCAGGGACACCTTCCACTAGACCAGGTTGCTCAGAGCCCTGTTCAACCTGCCCTTGAACACTTCCAGGAATGGGGCATCCACGACTTCTCTGGGCAATCTGTGCCAGTGTCTTACTACCCTCATGTCTGCAATTGGTTGTCTGTAGGAATGGGGCATCCACGACTTCTCTGGGCAACCTGTGTCAGTGTCTTACTACCCTCATGTCTGCAACTGGTTGTCTGCATCCTCCGTCAAAGAGAGAGTGTGCTCAGGTGTGGACAATTTGGTGAGCCCTCAGAGTCTATAACAGACTGGTACCAGAGCAAACTGGTTAGTAAATGGACACCTGGGTTTAGCTGCTAAGAGGAAGGAGAGGTAAGTGCTGTGAATGTAATGAGGGGCTTTGGGGAACCTGGCTAGGGACTGTTAAAAGGAACTAAGTGTTCAAATATCCGGTAATGAGGGGCTTTGGGGAACCTGGCTAGGGGCTGTTAAAAGGAACTAAGTGTTCAAATATCCATTGTTATTCTTTGGTATTTGTTAGTAGTAGTGTAATGTGAAAGCTATAGGAGTCTACAGGAAAAGTTTTTTGTTGATGTTTTACTTAGATTTTATTATTCTTTGGGTAACATAGAGGTCTATTCTCTCACTTCGTACAGAATGCAGCTAGTACTTCTGGGGACTGGCTTATTTAGAAAGTGATGTATTAATCTTCACTAGTGTCTCAAAGTTTCACCTGTAATTGTGCTTTTAAAGATAATTGCCTAGTTTACTGTGACCTCTTGATGAAAGAGGGTTCAGTAGTAGCATATCTCTGAAAAAAACTGGCTGCAGAATTACTGTTTCTTTAGCATGAGTTTGCAAATAATGATATTGGTAGCTTTTTAAACTGTTATTTTGAGAAACTAGCACGGTGTGTGCAAGTAACACCTTTCTATGGAACTGAAGCTACCCAGGGCTACTTGCTTGAGAAGTAGCCAGGCTGTTGAGCAGAAGTGGTTGTTATCATAGCAGTGGATTGGCTTGTTGAAAAGCCTGGTAACCCATGCATTCAGAAGACATGCGGACATTATAGTTGAGGTATTGGTTGAAAAATGTTATACGGATAGTGGAAACCGAACAGTTCTATGTTTTATGAGAAGTTTGACTGTAGCTCTTTAAAAGGGGTTATGACTGCTTTCTCTGTCCTGTGTGGCAAAAGTTGGTGGTTTGTCTTTCTAAATATAGGAAGCATGCAGAGAGTTATTGAAAAGTAAAACTGTGTGATTGATGTTATTTTCTTGAAGCTATTATTGCAGGGGGGAAAAGCTGATTAAATTAATAGAACTTATAAATGAAGTTATTACATTTTTAAAATGTAAGAATACATTAAATATTTTCAGAGGTAATTCTGTGCTTCTTATATTGGTTTATGTCTTACGTATCTTTTTATGGTGAAACCCAATCTGATATGAAGGCTCAACCAGCTTTGTTTCTACTGACTTTTACTGACTTTTACTGAAGATCCATGAAAAATTTCTCGAAATACTCTCTTTTTTTAACTCTTGATTGTTTGTTAAGCTTACACTGATAGTTAAATTATTCCTCACTGTGAACAGTGGTTTACACTCACTGGCAGGATTAAAAAAGGCCAAGTAACAATGATGCAATGCCTGAGTATCCTGTCCCGTGGCCACGCTGGGGTGTCTAGCCACAGCCCTTACGTGCGATCAAGCAGCAGGCAGTCTGTCTTGCTGTGGTTTGCTGACCTTGGCCAGCAGCTCTGTGTCCGCCCAACCACTCACTCCCTTCCCCTAGTCAGCTGGCCAGGGGGTGAAATAGGATGGCAAAGTTCATAGGTCAGGATAAAGACAGCGAGACTGCTTACCTGTTGCTGTCATAAAATGAATTTATGTAGTGAGAAAGACAGAAAAGTTAAAACACTGCCTGCGATTTCCCTGTGCTAGCTGCTGTTTCCCAGCACTGCCCGGGCAGGTTGGCTCAGCAGGATCCCATGCGGCGCTGCTGGAGCCAGCTGGAACATGAGACAGGACTCACAGGGGACAGCGCTGCTGCAGACCCTGGGCATCCACCCCCAGTACACCTCCATGTTTTTAAAAGAATGCCAACCAGCTTAGCCAGTTTTGATGAGGGAACGAGGTACGGGATTCTCAATACTTAAGACCAGGAGACTTTTTTTTATACCAAGTCCTTTACTCAGCAAGAAATACCCAACTGGATAACAATAGGTAACAACTCCCTCTGTAACTCTCTTAAAACAATTTTCTCGTTAAGCCTATGATTATAAATCTTTAAAAAAAGGTAAAATAACCAAGTTTTAGCATTACTATAGTAAATCAAAGAATGCTTAAAATAAAAATAATCCTGGAGAGTTCTGTAGCTTGTGGTTTGAAAAAAGAATGGCCAAACATTTGCTAAAGAGATGGAAAATGGAAAAAATATGCAAACCAATGCAAATTAGACTTCAAGGATTTAGCAGCACGATTTAACAAAAAATAAGGGAAATGTTACCTCTGAGTTTCATAGGTGATTGATCTGGTCTTTTCAAAATCTGTTATGATTTGACCATAAGAATAGTGATTTGTAGTTTAACCAATCTTTCTAAACTCCTGTAAAGCGTATTATATCATTTTCCTCTACTTAATAAAAAATGAATTTAATTACCGAAAAAAGCAGGTTTGCTGTTGATTTAGGAATCACTTGAACTCTCGTGTCTGTATACAAACAGTCTAGCACAAGTGCGAGTCTGTTGTACCGACTGCCCTGAAGCTACCCAAATGTATGAACGCTGAAGTCACTCGGTATTTTTGCTGTCACTCTTAGTGTAAACACCGTGGATGAAACTTCCATTTAAATCAGCACCCTTTCTACTCCCGTTCCTATTTTTGTACTCACTTTCAAGTGTAATTTAGTTGAGAGTAGGTATCTCACCAAAATATGTGTAATGGACTCGTGTTCATTGCCACAAGGTCCTAGGTGGGATGTTTGAAGGAAATGTATGCGGTGGTTTTCAAACAGCCCCGCAGGAAACGCTGACCTGCGTTACTGCTCTGTATCTCCTGGGGGAGTGGCAGTGGAGGTGAGGGATTAAGATCAGGTTTTGCTCCAGCTTAAACTGACTGGCTAGCTTTAAGAAAACAGTGAACTCCTTTTGCTTTGGCTTAGTCATCTGTAAAGTGGACGTGATAGTATCTGTTTACCAGGTTTTCTGAGACCTCAGGAAAAATAACATTTAAATCTCTAAAATAGTTGTAAGGCTGTACAGCAGCAGCATTACCCAGCAGCGCTACAATAATTAAGTAGATTCAGTGTGAAAGAAATTCTTTATCCAAGTGGCTTGCCAAGGGTTCTGTGCAAGGCGGAAACCTCAGAATTTAATAATATATCTATTGGAATGAAATTTGAAAACAATTGGAACATGAATATTCCAATTATAAAGACGTTTAGGAAAATTTGATTAAATATTGAGGCTTTGCATGCCTTCACATAATTAAATTTGCCTATTTCTAATAACTACTTGAGATTGAAAATTTTGTTTTTAAATAATTTCTGAAAAATACATGCTATCTTCTCTATTATAAATTTAATAGTTAGAAAACAAAAAATCATGTCCAGTACAGCACAAAGTGACCATCCTTTTAAAGAAAATCTGAGAAAAGAAAACCCCTCCAAACTTAAAAAATTTACCTTTAGATTCATAGATAATAATTTTTTAAAAAATTCATTAATGATGGCCCTATATGGAGGTTTGGAAACAATAAGTATTGAAAACTTGGGTTCCATATATGTTTTAAATATCATTGTCTTCAAAATGTGTAGAGCTGTGCGTGTGTTCTTTTTTGACATCTTTCTGCCCGAGGTTGTGCCATAGTTGTTCTTCCTTCCTTTGGGTACATACAGTCACTACTGGACTCTGCAGTAAGGTTTTTACAAGAGACCAACTCATTTTCTGTTGCACTGCTTTTAATCTAGTGGGTGTACAAGCTGGCTGGTGTCATGGAATTACACCTTGTAAAACTTTACGCGTTGCCTCCATGGCCAAGTTTAGGACGAGGGAAATACTAAGTTATATAGCCAGTGTCAGAGAGTTCACACTGACCTATCGCTCGTGTCTAGGGATCATGATGGCCATTGAAGAAGCAACTCATCAGCTGAATCTGATCTGACCCCGTTCATCCCTTTTAGCTTTATAAAGGGCTATGTGTAGCCACTAGGACAGTTAACAATGTTTTTATGAAAACAGCTCTATCTAAAGAAGTTGACATTCATTTTCAAGAATGAGTTCAGCGTTTTGAAATCTAAACCAAGCAGACCAGCTCCGAGGTTATAACAAATAGGGCTTTATAGAGACTTCAAGTTTTTATATAGTTTTAGCTATTTGTATCTAAGCCTTTACAAATTTTGGCTATAATGGGATTCAATTGTCCACAAACTTTTCTTGGAGAGTTATCGCTTTCTTTTATTTTGTCTTAACCCAGTGACTGAATTTACCAATGTTTGTTTATAGCAAAAAAAGAAGTCTCGGGATGTCAAGATATTTTTCAAGGGATCAAGTGTTCAAACAGATATTCATGAAACTCAGTTCTTCAGTTCTCATTTAATTTGATTAATCCTCTCTTTCCACTAATACCAGTTTGGCCTTCTGAATTAATGAAGGAAAATCTATTAGGGATTTTGGACCAAGATCGTTAACAATATTCTGGAAACCTTTCCACCAAATGCTAAGGTAGTCACAGTAGGGATGGTTTTGCTGGTGTTCAGGCATGTGAAAACACAAAATACAAGTATATGTTAATGTTTTCTGTGAATATCCTTGGGTGACCAGACGTGGAGTTTTTTCCCCGAAAGCCTGACCTACCACTGGTAGATACTACTTAATCATTTCATTTGCAATGTCCCTTCTCTTGCACCTGAAGATAAACACTGAACAGAATAATCAGATAGTTATTTCTTATAAATGTTTAGGATTAATGAAATGCTTCAGAAGAATTAGTTTGAATTTTTCTGCATATTTATCATGAGCAAGTCTGCTCCTCTGGTGTAGATGTAAGTACCGCATACGTACATAATAAATTCTGACGCTGCCAATGCTCACACAGGGACCGATGATACATTTTACGCTGCCATTTACTATAAAACAGCAGCACAAAAGAATTTCAAGTCAAAATCTTGGATTCATTTTTTGCAGAAATCAGATAATCTGATTTGGAATGAGTATCATTCAACAATAATTAAAAAGAGTGTGAAAAAAAAATTAAGCCAGTTGGGAGGAAGCAACATCTCCTATGGTCAGCATAAGTAAGGATCCTAGTAGATTAGTGCGGGAATGTGGCAGAGAAAAACATTTTTTTTTTTTACTTCTATGTTTCCTTGTGATAAAAAAGTACCAGGATACTTGTCACTGTCATATTCTCTTGACTTTTAATCTGCTGTCACTCATTTCATTAGCATCTTTTTCATGTGTCCCCAAACTTCTCCTATTTTATTTTTCTAGCTTCATGTCATATTTCTGGAGGTTCTTATCTGCAAACACAAATACTTCAACCCACTCCTATAAAGACAGTGCGACATGATTCCACCTGCTCAATGTAAAATCATGACATGTTTTTCTGACTTGTCCTCACAGATGAATCCATCTCCTCTTCAGGCAAAAACCATTTTGCTGTCTCCTTTCCCAATGACTACAGCTTTCATTTGTCTCCTGTGCATCACCTTTTTGCTCAGAATTCTATCTAGGCCTTCGTGTCAAGGTTATCGTGAACAAAGATATAGAATATAGAACTTATTTGCACAATTACTTCTCTGAGCAGACCACTTTGGGGATCTCATGCCTCTCAACTCATATGTTCCTGTTTGCATGATTTTCCAAATTCTTTCATACTTGGAGACAGATTTGTCTGTCAAATGTTCATTTTTAAAGTTTACCAAATCAACTGAGGTATGAAAACTATTGTAGAGAAAAAATGCGATGGCTTAATATCCTATAGCTAAATTTATGTCACAAAATGATTAACAAGAATGCAAGGATGGTTTCCTAAAATGCTATGAACTTGCAGGATAATATTATCCACTGTTAGTTTGCCTTCAACCATTTCAGCCTCAGAACCTGTGAAATATGGAGCGTTGTTCTGTAAACTTATTTTGAATTAAGTTTTGAAAGATCATCTGTAACCGTCCTCACCTTTGCTCTTTAAGACTGTCATGGAATGGTCCTAGTATTCCCAGTAACTTTCTGTGCTGTTTTATTTCAAGCCTCTGTGGAAGTTCTCAGGGTACCGTATTTAAAAAAAAATATCTGACAAAAGCTTTTAGCACTTTAACACTGCTTTAAAGCAGCCGTGTATCACTGTCCTCTTAACTTTGGAGGGGTTTTGATAAATCAAAACATCATAATTATTCTAATGCTCCTTTTACCTCCATAGCACTTGATGTTTGACAATGGCACTGCATATACTATATACAAATTTAATTGGAGGAGAACCTTGATTACAGAAATGACTGAGCTACTCTTTTTGCTTGTCTCATAAGATACAATCTCTCGTTAGATTGTCTTGTCTTTGTGAAACATTTATTTAATTAATGAAAATTGTGGCTCTGAAAAATACTATCAAGCATAAAATTACCCTGGATTTTCAAAGGAATAGTACAGAGTCAGGGAGAAAAATAACACCTAGCAGTTCTTATCCTTCATAACTTGTCATGCAAAAAATGACATTGAGATTATTGAATTACATTAATAATTTCTGTCTAGCCAATGTATTTGGAGTTTTAAAAATGAATGGGACTTCTGAAAGTAATTAACATTATTGTTATTTATATACACTAGACAACAAAATCTTATGTTAAAATTTCATTAAAAATTTACTATGAAACAAGAGTAAATTAATTCAGTAGGAGGGCTAGAATTTAGCTCATTCTTTATTTGTCCTTGCTAGTCTAATAACTGAAGCCCTTTAAGAAGGACTTAATTTTATTGCTTTTAAAACTTTTTGTATGTATTTTGAAGGATTGTTTATAGATATTTTAGATAAAATATGAACGTTTTTGCCTTTGAAATAAAACTGTCAGTATTACAGAATTTGTTTGTAGAATTTCCTTGCTGTAAATATCTCTTCCTCTTTAGTCTGTAGAAGATGAAGAAATGTGTTTAAAATGTCTTTTTTTAGTAGTGTATATATATTAAAAAAAAATCCCACAGCTTATTTACTATGTACCCACATGTCTACCAGAGAAAAAGAAAAACATAACCAGAGATTGGGACAAGCTGTTGACACAAATTTTTGCCCTCCATCACATTCATTTTTGGATTAAGTAAGTGAAATATCTGGAGACTGAGTAAAATACATCAGATGGCAGGAGCTGAAGGGGGGTGAAAAGTCCAGAGAGATACTGGATCTAATTTTTTCTTCTCCATCTTAGCCTGTAAATATTTCCCAGGCACAGTGTGAGGCATCGTTTGAGATGGTGTGGAAGGGCTGTTGGCAAAAATAACTGACAGTAGACCTCTACTGCATTGCACACAGAGAAGGATTTCTGTGTCCCAAGGTGGTATGGCACTGTGTGTAAGCTGCTAATTTCTAAGAATAAAATGCCTAGCCCATGTAGCTATTAGGTATTTGTCCATTCATCAGTTGGCAGTTCTTTCTTTATCAAATGATACCTTTGCGATTAGGGAAAAGTAAGAATAATAGACATTTTTCCTCTAGAGTAAAAAAAAAAAAATGTTAGGTTGTGTCAATGAATGAGGTTTTGCTTAGGGGAAGCACACACATTAAGGCTACTGAAATGCTACATCAGTTTTCACCTGTAGTTTTCTCCGCTCACTCAGCATTCTGCTAACCTAGCTCAGTTCTATGTTTCAGTTTTTATGATGTGGAAACAGACCCCTGATACTGAAACTAAAATTAAAGTGTCTTTTGCTTGAAAAATTTCTACAGACTTCAGTATCAGCTTAAAAAAAATATCTGGAAGTTAGATTTGTATAAGTGTCCAACACTGAAATTTTTTCCACTCTATTCTTCCTTACTATTGATCATTATTCTGACAAATTTAAAACGTAATCTTCAAATGAAAACTCGAGCACTAGCTGAAATGTCACCTGTTTAGACATTGTCATCAGACCGGACAGGTTTATGATATGCTGTATCCTTTTTTTCTCCAACCAGTACAGTCGATGCTATTTTACTGAGAAAGCTAATGGTGCGTGACTGTCAAGTAGAGTTTACATAAAAAGAACCACTACAGAAATAAGTATGTAATTGAACATAACCACTGCCAAAGCTGAAATATTTATGGAAAATATTTTTCGAATGTTTAATTTATCTTTAAGTAACTTCTGCTGCATCTCCTAAGGTAATTTAATTTTATAGCACTGAAGTACGCGCTTTGGTACTTGCTTATCTCTCGGTTGGCTGTGAAAGGAACTTCGGCTTTCAGGTTTTGTCCTTTGATTTATACACAGTTATGCACCTGAAGCAACTTGCAGTAGGTGCTCAGAAGCTTATTATTTTGGGTTGTTTTCCTTTTTCATGAAGTTTCATATTTTTTGTCAGTCATTTCAGTAGAAGATATTCTGGGTAGCGGTGCTAATTACTTGATATCAGTCCATTGAAACCAGCAGTACTGAAATCATCTGTCCCGGTATGGAATGTTGTCTCATCACTACATCCAGTGCGTAGTGATCTCCATGTGCTATGGTTAGTATGTGCAGGAATTCATCTTTGCACATATGTTCCGGAGCTTTGCTTGGTGAGAGTTGGATGAATTCCAGTTCATCTCTCAGAATGGCCTTTAGATTGCTGTCCACAGAACTTAGCCAATTGAATACCAACAAGGAATATGATAGCGCTAGCAAACATACCAGAAGCTGGACCATGCAGTACCACAGTGTTTGTTTCAGCGCCAGGATGTGTCACTACTTTTTTGGGAAGATAGGTTTTCACTGTGGTCATGTGAAGGGTGTTGTTTATGAGTGACTCTGCCTCTATTTCATAATTTAGGATTTTTCTGTGTTCTCAGTGCATGTTTATATATTATATATCTGATGCTTCTTTAAGGCTGGTATGCTGTGGGGATGTCCGAAAGCGTGCATATGTCCTGAAACACAAAACCATTAGTAGTACTATTTGTTATAGGTGTGTGTTTTGCTTTTCACTCGTTAAATGGTTGCCTGCGGGTAATATTAATGTAAGCTGTAGTGTTGAAGTCACTCTTCTTGAAATGTATTCCCTCTGACTTTTAAAGCTGAGTCCCTTTCTACAAGATAATGATTAGTTTGAATGTTACTAGATAAACTGGAATATCCCATCTAGGCCAAATACTGCAAGAGCTCCTCCTAATGGAGCTAGCAGAAAGAAGAAAAAAAGAAGTTGGAAAGGGGATACAGGAAAATTTGTAACTCTTTTCTAATTTGAATGGTCTCACCATGTTACTGTAAGGCTTTGGTACGTATTTATCTGAAAGAACTTCGGAATGTTTCAGAGAAAACTGAATGTTTTTCTGCAAATGATTCTACAGAGTGAAATCCATGCTTGAATACCTGGGAAAAAGCATTTGAAAGCTCTTCGGGTGTGTGCAAAAGCTGCTGTAGTTTTCCTTGAACGGGTGTCTTGGTGGAAAGGGTGAGTGGCGTATGAAGCTGATCGCAAATGCATCCTCTTCAGACTACATCAGCATGCAGTAGCTTAAGTGCAAAGCTTCTCTTTTTGCAAAGTCAAATCTGTATGCAGCAAGCATATATGCAATGAAAATATTGCTGGGCTAAATTCAATATTTAGCTTATAATAAAGACTTATAGATTCCAGTCCTATAGATTCCAGTCCTATTTCACCTCTTCAGCTGAATGCATGTCTCTACTCAGTGGTCTGGGTAAGGATGACAAAACAGAATCTTAATCTAAGCTGACAAAATGTTCTCAACAAACAGATGAACATGTTTTAATTCGAGCTGTTGCAGTAAAAGAATGGGCTGGTTGGGTACAGCAGCCTTTAGAAGGTTGATAGGGAGAGACTATTAGGCTTTTATGCTATTTTTTGTTTTCTTTCTTTTTAATTTAGAGCAAAGTCACCTTGCAACAAATTTGAAATAATTACAGCTTGTTAAAATAAATACTGTAATCTAATGATTTATACTTGAGTGATTTGTGCAAGCTCTGACTAAAGACTCGCATTTGATACAAAAGAAGTGTGGTAAGTTTTAGGGCCATTTGAATCAGTAGAACAGCACGTGGCAAAGAAACAGATGGCAGTTATGGCAAAGGCAGTTTTCTAGCACAATGCTGCTGCTGGGCACTTCAGTCACAGGTGTAAATAAGAGTTCCCGGGCGACTGCTGTTCCACATCCAGCTGTGATAATCTCTGAGGGGCTATTTCTACAGATGGACATTGTCACAAAGCTGCTCATACCTGATGTCTCTGTGCTGAAGGCTGTCAAAAGAAGTGTGTATGGCTTTATATTGAGACTCTCCACCCCCTTCCAAATCCTGTGATGTATATCATTATTTAGATAATCACTATCTAATTTGCATAGTGAGAGCTGTGTGAGGTAAAATGCGGATTTAACACAAGCCAAATCTGTGCACTAATTTATTCCATGTGTATTTTTAACTCCCTGGTCAAAATGTGGTCATATGTTTGGTTTTTGCATGTTCCAGAAAAGGTATATTTTGTTAACGTCGGAGTTTGAAGACAGCTGGTGATTTTCAGCTAAGACACAGTAGGCCAAATTCTATTTACACTTTTCTTTGAAACCTGGAGAACTGACTCTAAGCTACAGCAATGTATGAGAGTCAGCTTGGCTCTCCAATGGTTTAATATTTTAAATAAATCAGAGGACAAGGTGAAAAAAGGACTAAATCCAGACCAGGCAGATTACACCATTCCATCACCAGATGGCTTTTCAGCAACTACAGCTCTGGGGCTTTGAGAAGTAGTGATAACACATTCTTCACAATCTGAGTCAGAAATGCAGTAAAGGATAGTCATGAAGTATGATTTTTCTAGCATTGAACAAGGGTGTGGTACAGCTAATATGCATTTCCTTAATGTTTATTCATAGCAAGTTTTAGACCTTACAACTTGCTAGATCTCTGAGTGAAAGGCTCCCCATTCTTCCATCTCTCTTCATGGAGGGAATGAAAAGTAGAATTCATTTGATTAATTTTAATCAGCTGCATTTGAAAGGCACATAAGCTTCCTCTAGTAATTTTGAGAAAAGGCCACTTGCAACAGAATTAGGGTACATTTGTGTCATTCTGTTTACAGAGTCAATATGTCCAAGGTGTCAAAATGATGAACTTAAACATTTGCCTTTTATTCAATGTAATTATGGCACACAAACCATTCACTAAATAATTTAAAATGAACAAATTTGTATAGGTTAGATGTAAGTTCAATTAATTTATCTATTAATTTAAAAGAATGAATTAAACTAATATTTGCTACAATTAACTTTTTCAGTTCTAATACTGAAATAGGTCACTTCAACCAATTCTAGAAGGAAGCAGTAGATGACTTACTTTCATTTCCAAACTAATCGTACAGAGTGGGACCTACTAATTACAACTTCCATCAATACTTTATTACTATGTCCTTCTCACTTGCCAATTCATCCTGCGACAATCTTTATATCTTCTACTGTGTAGCTCGAAAAGTGGCAATTTTTAAATTTCTTTTTAGGACGGTATTCTTGTGCTATTCCATTCTGCATTTGTGCGAAGACTTTTCCTAGTCTGCCCTTCTGACCTGATGGTTTCTTTGTTCTCCCTTTGTCACCTTCCTCTTCACCAAGCATCAATTATTTCTCCCCATCTTCAAAGCATTTGTACAACTGATTCTTAGAACTTTGCAGTATAGTTCTGGGAAAAACTTTCCGCAAATGTCATCCCAGACTTTGCATTTAGAACTGCACAGTTGTGAGAAAGCATGGCTATTGATGACCATTCCAGCAACAGTTGGACAGTTCCAGTTGTTCCAGCAATGTTCCAGTTAGCATTCTGTAAGTAAAATATTATCCTGTCCAGCATACCCTGTAGGTAATGGTGTCTTTG
>NW_010415832.1:125404-128269 GCF_000710305.1 Buceros rhinoceros silvestris | reverse complement strand
ATAAGACATATTATAATATATATTAAATTTTATATAAGCTCACCATGGGACATTCCCATTTTTCAGATGGATTTACTAGGTTTAGTAGAGACTTCATAGCAAAATTTCAAATTATATGTTTCCAGACCAAAAAACGCTTGTAATTTGATTAATCAACATGTCTCTGTATCTTAGTTTTCAGAGAAAGAATAGAATGAATGGGAATCATAGTTTTGAAGAGTAAGTAGTGGTAAAGAAGTAGCATCAAAGCTGTTTCTAGGATGGTGTTCTGTACAACACAACCAAATCCCAAATCAGGACTCTGTGTCTTAGGAAGGGATGAGCTCCCGTTCAGAGATGTCTGTTCATCTTTACTGGTTATAACAGGAACACAGAAAAATAAAAAGAGATGTAAACTATCTTCTTCACATACCTCAAAGACTGGGTGAGCTAATCATCTCCATATTTTATAAACTTTCCTGATCTTTCCTTGTTATTATCCAGCTACCTTTAAAGTAAGGATCTTTCTGCTTTCATGAGGGTAACCTTCTTTTGCCTTCACATGGCAATCCATCAATTACCATAGAGAGTGCAAAGATAACATAAAAATTTTTTTAAACTTTCAGCATTTTAAAAAAAGCTTTCGGAATTAGCATCGTTGTAGAAATTGATAAGTATGTACATAGGTCTGTAAGAGGCTAAAGCCTTCAAAATGCAATAAACATACTTACATTTTATTTCCTTTGCTTTTGTATAAAAATTTGATATTAATATGTCAGAAGAGAAAAAAAAGCCTCCAAATCTATGTCCCATTACTCTTTTAGATGAACAAAATCTAGTCTGCCACGTAGGAAAGACACAATTTTCCCTTTCATTTTGCTTTTCACTCAGCAGCTCTAGGCAGTTATCAATATTATGACTACTCCTCTGCTTACATTGCAAAGTCTTCTCCTTTCCACTGCCATGGCTTGGGTCTGCTTCCTAATCTGTCCTCTGTTCTTTTCAGGACTCTCCCAGGTTCTTCTGTCTGCAGTCTTACCCATCTGCCCACTAGAGGCATCTCCCCACTGTGTGTAATTAGCTCCTCAGAGGAAAGGACACCCCTATTAGCAACAGGTTCTGTTCACATCCCTTCTGTGCAAAAAGTGTTAGGGTTTGGTTCATAAAAAGACTACAAATTTCAAAAATAAGAACAACCATATAGGACATGATCCAGACTGCTTGTTTGCAGAGCCAATTTAATTACTCTGACACTTAACAGAAAGTGACAGCTGCAAGATAAATTTATTCAGATTATATAAATTGAGGGATTAAGTTCTCTATGCTATCCCTCCAAAGAAGTAACTGTTTCTGAGGCTAAATAGAGTGTAGTCAATAAAACTAAACAATACAAAATCTTACATTTACCTTTCTGCCTTTCTTTGCAAATTAGCAATCAGATAAAGGTTGTGCTTATATAGTGATGCAATTAAGTTCTTGATCCTAAGTTTAATCAGAGGAGGCCTGCTAACACACATTTACGTCCATGTTTGATATGTTAACATATACTAAATCAATCTACACATAGTTTTGGAGTCTAAGCTGGAAGCTGGAATCTAATAGCTGAAAGGCATCAAGGAAGAGCTTCTTGAATTACTTCTAGTCCTGAAAGTCTTTGTGGCAAATTTATTTAGTTCAAACCAAAAAAACCCCACCCACCCACCTAACCAACCAAAGAAATAAGGAAAGACAGAAGACTGTTAGGGCTCACAATCAAAAATTTAACTTGATTTAAAATGAACTGGGGGTTTCACTCCATCAGTTTTAGTGTCTTAGCTGGCAGTGGTAGCCAACCAAGTAAAAAACAGCTTCTTAAACACCACTCAGCTGGAAGTCTTTGAACTTCAGACTAATTACAGTCCTTTATCCTTGCAGCAGGAAGGAGGGATTTAGTTTCTGATTCTGAGTGCTACAGGTTTACCTCCAGCACTAAGCTTACCTTCTAGAGGAGCTCCAAATTAAACAATTTTACTTGGTTGATGGTTCCGATGATAAACCTCAAAGGGACTGTGCAGGCCTTGCTGAAATAACTACATAAATGTGTCTCTAGAACTATTTCCTCCTTCTAGGGATGCAGACCTTGGGGTTCTCATGTGAAGCTTCATGATTAAATAAACAGAATTCTTGTCAGAAGACAAGAAGATGATAATGTAGTAGTACCCACCTTTTGTACAACTGTGGAACTGAAGTGGTGGATTCAAAGCTCCTACTATGAGAAACTAGGAGATTAAAGGAGGCTAAGGGACATGTTCCATCTCTTCTGTTGAAGCTGGATCACTGTGAAACCAGGAGGGAAATGAAGGGTGTTAAGCGAAAGCAACTGGAAAGTATCCATAGCTCGGAAGTCAGTGTACTACTCTAAGAAAGAACAGTTCTCCTTCTCCTGTTGATTGTTCTTCGCTTTAACTCAGCAACTGCCTAATATTTAAATGAATATACATTACAGAGAGCAGTGCTTTCTGTATCTAATCTATTCCAAATTGAAATACATTACACACTTATAAAATTATATTTTTATATATCTATATATAAATGCTGTGTGTGCGTAATATTTTAGGCTGGGTAGAACACAACTCTGATCTGAGGAATGGTTTACCATGTCTGATTTTGCTGGCTGAGTGTTGATCAGCAAACAATTCACACAATGCACCTGTTCACTTTCAGGCCTCACAAAGTAAATTCAGCAAAGCGAACCTTTGGGCCTTGAATCATTGGCTTCAGCAAGCTTCCTTCAAAAGTTTCTATGTTTGTGCCTAAGAGGCCTTGATGGTAATAAAATTACAAAGGAATATAAAGACAAGAACAACAGGTCAGTGTGAGCCAGGGTTTTCCCCCAGGTTGCTGGGG
>NW_010415832.1:112958-125278 GCF_000710305.1 Buceros rhinoceros silvestris | reverse complement strand
AGGAAAATACTCTTCTGGTTTGCTCTCTCAACTTACATGAATGATTGGCTTTGGGAATTCTCGAACTTGAGTATGCAGTCAGGCATGACTTCCATGAATTTGTCAAGTTTCTTTTTGAACTCGTTTAGACATCTGGCCTTCAGAACATCCAGTGGCATTGCATTCCCTAGTTTAATTATGCATTGTACAAAAAGAAGTGCTGAGAAATTGCATGTCTTTTCCCAAATGGAAATCCCTTCTGAAAGAGAAAATTTTATAGGAAGGAGTAATATCTTTCATTAGATCAATAACCTAGCTGGGAAAGTAAGACTTCTCTATGTTTGAAGTCTTTTTGTTTGTTTGTTTAATTGCTAAATATGCTGTCTACTTTAATTACCTTTTCCATAAACCTTACCTTGCATTTTCACTTAGAACATTGATCACATTTAACAACCATACAACTGTGACTCTTAGCAAAAGGTTCTTGAAAATACTTTATTTCTGATGTTTGTGCCCTGGGATTTCGACAGATGAATAGAATTTGTTCTCCTATTCCCTGGGGACTCCCAACTTTAAATTTGCTTCCGCAACTGTCATTGGTTATACAAAGTTAAGTAAAACATGTTTCAAATAGGACTTTTTTTATTAATAAGGTGGATTTAATTCTCATTCTTCTTTGTAATTTTATAAATCAGGGTCTACTTTTTGTTTTGATCCTGGACCTCCATTGTCTCTTAGAAAACAATTCCCATCAAACATTGTCGGCAAAGGCCACATGGTGTTTTGTAACCAACCTCACTCCACAGCTATTCATTCACTTATAAGTAGGCTGGATTTGGCCCTCATCTCTGAAAATTCACAAGAAGTGTAAAAACATGTTTTTAAAACATCAGATGTTTAATCCAGTTCTGTGTATTCTGGCCAGAAGATTTTGCTAATAAGGAAACCTTGCTTAGAGACTAAAATTGGAAAGCCGGATCAGAAAACCAACAGCAGCACAGTTCAGCCACACAGTCCATTATCTACTAAAGGAAAGGATCTTTAATGAGATTTCCTTGACACTGGTGTTCTTCTATCACAGCCAGGACTGCTAATGTACCAATCAGTCTGAAGCAATGTTGCTGCCAGCATTCTTCTTTAAAGAATGCATTTTTTGTTATGCCCCGTTAAGTATTTAACAGGTTTGCATTGTACACAAATCCTTACAACACAGTTTAGTTTTTCATATGAAATAAATCAGCCTTCAGATATCAAATGTGGTTCATTTCAATGAACATGCATTTTTTCTTCCAAATGTCAATATTAATGGGTATAGAGGTGAATGGGGGCTCTAATAGTTTTCCTTTGTTGCCCTTAAGGAAAAAGCTCTTAGCTATGGAGTAATACAACATAATACCTTACTTTCTTCAAGTTATAATCCACCTCAGCCTAGGCAATTAGGGTAGCTAGCACAGATGAATGTAGCACATAGAATGTTGCTTATACAAACCCAATTTTAGATGTTGTGTGGGCAATTAGGAGTTGTGGCATGTTTAATTTATTTAGTTATCTACAGAATTTAAGCTTTTCTATTGTTACTTGCTAGTTCTGAAATTGAACACAGAGAATATTGTGCTGGTATGTAACAATGAGAACTCATGCAGAACTTCCTTGAGGAAAAGATGTATTTTAATTTTGTGTAATAACGAGACTCTAGATGTGGCATAAATTCTATACTGAAGTCTGTTTAAACAGAGTTTATGAAATATTTCCACTTAATTAGGTAATTCAATTTAATTTCAAGAATATTGTAGTGGCAGCATGGTCTGATGGTTAAAGAATTACAGTAGTTTGAGGTGTTCAAATCCTGTTCTGCTATCCCTTCATGCTAGGATCTTTGCAAATACTGAGACTCATTAGAGGAGCTGTGTAAACTTTGGGTACCTAATTTACATTAAATATGTAACAAACAAAATGTACTCTTAGGAAGAGTAACTAAGGCTTTCTTCTTTCAATGTAGCTACCATAGAATATAAAGACAAAAGCAAAACCAAAACAAACCAAAGCAGAGTGTACTTGTTCTCTACCTCTTCCAGTAACTCTTAATCTCTCTGCTGCATAGTTTATCTATCTTACTGAAAGAAGTAAAAATGTCTTTGGTATAGCACAGTGGTAAATTAATTTTCATAGAAGCAAGAAGATTTAATTTCGAACATTAGGAGAAGGTGAGGACATCAAAGTCACGGCTCCACCTTATCAAGAAGTCTCTTATCTTATATTCCTCCCAGAATTGTGTGCTCTGTAACAGTGATCTTCAAGAGTAAAAGCTCAAAGAGGTAGCAAAGGCCTTGAAAATACAGGTACAAGGCAATACATAAGGCCACAAACATACAAACACAGATCACATATAAGAATGAAACTTTAGAACTAATTTTAAAGTATAATAAGGAGGGAAAAAGCCCCACACATCTAATATGTATAATGAATCTCTTTTATGGTGAAACATGAGGGAGATAATAGATATATACCAAAGTCCGCTACATCTTCTATGGACATGGGAAAAAGGGAAGAAGAGAAAAAGAGAAACTGCTGAAGTATTGTTTCTCTCAGTTAAGGACATTATGTCTGATCAGTACTACTGCTTACCTGCAGCAGGTCCTTGCTCCTCTTCATCAGAAAGTACTGCTCTTTCAATCACTGTTTGTTACGTTTTGCCTAAACACAAGAGATGATCAAGGGTCAGTTCTTGAACATGTACTTTTACCTTGTTTTATTTAATAGTAGCTTGTGTCTACATTCTCTGTCTCTAAAGTGAATTGCATGTCTTTCTCTTACAGCTTTTCTCCTCTGACTAGACTGACAAATAGTGTTTGGGATTTTGAGATCCTTTTTTAGACAGCCTCTATTTTCTTGAAACCCTCATCTCCCAAATTAAGCATCTGACTATAAAATTTTCAATGCATGAATAAGATATGGGGGAAAAAAAAGGAGCATTCAGAATAATGCCAATATTTAAGTAAGTTTCCTCTTAGATGGTTAGATTACTAATTGACTACCAGACAGCTTTCCTTACTTAGAAGATTCATTTACTTTCCACTTTCTTCTGGGAATAGGCATCAAAACCCTTTCTTTGAGAGTCTGGCATTTCAGATCACTCTTAAAAAAAGGAAGGGTAAGTGGCAATGCCCTTCCCCCACTTATTTCTAGTAACCAGTGGCTAGGACATTTACGTGGAAAGATTGAATTCTTTGCTTCAATGAGTCTTACCTGATGCATAGCAGAGCAAATTGCGCAGGCGGGAATGAGAAATGCCTGCCCCAGAAATATTTGTAGACTGGTTTTTATTGTGTTCACTTGGGACATGGTCTTAGATCCCATCTTGTGGAGGAGACACTTAGGCCTAAGTTATCATTTTGTGAAAGCGTCCCAAATTTATATGGGGAAAAAGAGTATTTGAGAATGATCCACCTCCAGCGTTTTCTTGGGGAAGAAAATCATAACTGGGCATGTCTGTCAGTTCAGATCTGGCGCATGGTTTTATATAACAAACATAACCAGGAAGTTGAGCATTCAGGGTTATCAGGACCTAGTTGAAGATGAAAATGACTAGGAGCAGGAGTTACATCAATAAGTATCAGTATGTTTATCAGCTAAATAGAAAGGGATCAGTCCTTAAACCTAACAACAAACAGCTTATTAACTTGCGTCTACTCTACTAGGAAATATGTCTCTCTGTAACAGAGAAATCTGTCTGGAGCAAACCAACACAGACACGGGGCAAAATCAAAGAATAAAGCATTATGAATGATCAGGATCCTGTGGAAATGTATTTCCTGTGTCCTTTTTTTACATAGCGTAACTATAGACATACCTGCTGACCTTAGGTTGTTGTGATTGTGGATGTATTATAGCTGTATATGCAGTTACAACTGTATTTGACTTAGCTATGTGTCTGCACCCCTTTCATGATTTTTTTTCTTACACAGTGTCAAATACCCAGATACTAGTGTGGTGGTAATTAAGATCAGCTGTGGCAATGGAGAACACACAATGATTCCACGGTTAAAAAAGCTGAAGACTTACATTGTAGGCAATCTTTCTGTCACGTTATAGGCAGATATCTCTTCACAAGTGTTTACAATTGGTCATTTTCCTTTTCTTGCTGGCAGTTTTGTTTTCCAAAATGTTTATTGACTCTGAAGCCAATTATGCTGTTTGAGATGTTATTTGAACATTAGTTTTGTGCTTCTGTGATTCATCTCCACTAAGAAGTCTAATTTCTAGGTTTTTCAAACATCTACCCAAAGGTAGATTTCATCCTCTCCATTTGTAATTTTGACAATTAGGTCCCAGGTATCTCCATTTGGGCAACCAAAGTAAACGTATCCCTTGGCCTTAATCTTTGCCTGTTAGAGTTAATCTTTTGTCAAACAAAGGCAGTTATGCCCCTCCATTCCATTGGGGAAAGCTGAAAATTGTATCTGGCATCTCTCAAATTTTAAGTGCCTTCCTTTGTATTGGTATTGTAACAACAGGTATAAAATGTAGCTTTTGCTTCTGTAACAAGGACTTTGGAGTCAGACTTCTGCTGCTTGATCTCTCTGTTAGAGTTTTGTTTGTAATTTCAAACTGCCTACAGTTCATTTCATAAGCTCAAACTAAAAACTGAGAAGAAAGAGATAAATAATTGCAGAGACTTATCACAGACTTGAATCTTTGCTCCGTATATGTATCTCCCTAGGGAATACTTCCTGGTTTTTTGAACCTGTTTTGAACTGCTATGAGCTTCTGCTTATTATGACATTAAAAAAAAATAATTTTTTTCAGAGCTTAGAAGTAAATCTTTGGTTGTTCTTTTCAGTTCAGACATTTGTTTCTGCATTTTGGCTTAAAGTTTTTTTAATAAAGTTTTTTCATAAAGTTTTTTAATAACGTTTTTTAATAAAGGAATAACTTTACTCTGACATAATACGTGTTCCATATAGTTTTGAACTATTTATGTATATGCCTCAGTCTCCTCTTTTGGTGGCAATGTATGCTGAAATGTACTACTGATATTGTTAAGGGGAATCCATTATTCGAGGTTGTACCTTTTTCATTTTTTGAGAGCATGGGGGATGTTAAGAGACTACATATTCAGTGCAGCGGCAATAATAGCCTGGCTGAATATGATAACATTTTGTGATTGTTACGTTAGACAGGTACTTGAACACACATGACCTATTCATACCGAAAAGCCTCCACGTGTACTATAATGCTACAGCTTTTCACACTCCCCCTGCTGAGTTTCTAATGCAAACTATCACAGTGTGTGGTCCCCTCTACTGTAAACATGAATTCCTTTTTTATTGTGACTTTGTATCTTCTACACTGATTATAATGATTCTCTGTCAGCTCAAAGCTGTCAACATGCTCCTGAAAGAACTGCTAGGGGCAGCAGTAAAAAAAAAAAAAAAAGAAAAAAAATAAAAAGGTCTTGGATAACTAAGCAAAATGAAGTGTGATCAGAATCAGGAAATGTTCAAGCATCTTTTACTACCTAGTTTAATGTAAATTAATGTATATTCATATATGCTGCTTCCTTTGCCTTTCTCTTTTTTTTTTATTAATCTGAAAAATTTAACAAAGAGTATAGTCTCTTCTCCTTTTCATTTTAGGGACATAAACATGCATACTTCACACAGTCCATCTATTTCATCAGTTTCTGTCCTTACCAACATCAGTTTGCATTTATTATATTCACCCAGTCCGACGTAATGTCAGAATTGAAGCAGGTCTGTCTCCTTCTTTTAGAAAACTTATCCATAGTTAGTATTGCTTAATCGTGCATATAATTTAACAACAGCAAGGTACTGACAAGAATGCCACAATCTTTTTACACAGAAGAGGACACTTTATTCTGAGAAAGAAAATAATAATAATGTCACTGAAGTCACTGTGTATCTCCTTCATCAGCCACAGCAGGATGCAATACTGCATGCGGTAGTTTAAATCTTCTTCAATGATTTGACAGCTTCCAACTGAGTAAAAGAGTTGCATGTTTAGATGGATTCAGAGGACCTGGAGCACAGCCTTTGTCTTCAAGAACTTGGAGCAGTGGCACAAGTGCGTGATTTCACGTCTTTCAAACAAAACCCCTGATATTGTTGAGCTGTGTTATAACCATGTATCATGAGAAAGGAGCAGATGTTTTTTATGAGAAAGAAGCAGTGTTGTTATGCTCTAAATACAAGGAATTTCAGGGAATCCAAGTGTGGCTAATCTTTTTCTTAAAAATATTTATTCACCTACCAAAGTTAAGGAGAAAGCACAAGCAATGAAAGTGTTTCTACCACAAACCTGTGCCACTCAACTGATCTTCCAAGACCAAACCTGGCTGCTTGCTAACATATTCCATGCTTCAGAACAAAATGTACAGGAGGTAAAGAAACAGTTATGTTGTTCTAGCATCAGTTAATGTCTACTTTCATTAATTACAGCAGGGCTGGGAAGCAGACAGCTTATCCACTACTAACTGAAATAAGCAAGTGATCAATATGTTTGATAATTGCACAAATAGCAATGAATACCCTGGATGCCCTTCCGTAAGGTACTAGCTGAAGAGAATTTTCGTGCTGCTGCTTTCTTCACACCAATCATACTCATAGACAAAGCAAGCAGAGGACTGATGTTCAATAGACTAAATTTAGTGCTGCTCAGTGATAATCAGGGCCTTCAGATACAATACTAATAGTAATGTCAAGCACTATGTTCAGATTTATGTGAAATGATTGAAATGCTATTTGCTATCATTTTTGTACAAGGTTCATCTAGTTGTTCATGCAGTATGTCGATATTGATTCTACATAGTAAAGTGCTTATAGCAAGGGTCCAGTGACTAGTACATCTAACACCTCCAGCTCCAGCAGCGAGTTATGCCAAGTGTTTGTGGCAGCATGCCAAGCTATCCAGTACACAGTTCATCTTTGCTATGCTAGCTTGCTTTGTACTCTTTTGGGGTTTTTTTTAGTCACTTATGTTTCTGCTGAATGATTTTTCTGTTTACTTAACACATCATGCAAGAAAACCAGCGGCAGGTTAAAGTCTTTTTGAAGGCTCTTTCTCACTGAGGAGAAGGTACACCTAGTAAAGATACCACTCTAGAGGATCGGATGCTGTTGTATGTGATTGGTGTTGTGTCATTTAGCAAAGTGTTGCTCAGTGGGTGCAGCAGCTGGTATATATGATTTTCTATACCACCTGCAAAAAATATCCCATACCATATAATCAACCACCTGGATAAAAAAGAAGGGTAGCAAAACACTGTTTATTATCTAGCATCACCTTATTTTCCTTAAACTTGTGAGTACATAAGCAGACTTTGATAGTACAAACATATGTACAGGATAAGGTTAAAGCTTTTCTGTTCAATAAAGCATATACTGCCTGCTGTTCAGATAGTATTGAACAGATTTGCCTTATTTCTAATGAAGGTGTTTGGGCAATTTTCTGGCACAAATGAAGTAAAATTATGTACTTAAAATGTTCATTAAAAAAAAAAAATAAAAGCGCATTCAACCAGCCACCACCATTTTCCTGTAACAGATTGGAAGCTACAAAACATACAAATGGAACCTTGGTGATAAATTGGTATCATTAGTCCCGTCGGGATTACTCATTTGCTTAGAAAGATCCTGTCCAGTGGCAACATTTCAAACAACTGTTTTAACAACTTCTGGTTAACAACTTGCCCTCTACCATTCTAAGAGACATCTTGGATTATCATTGCTCTGACAGTTCCCTCCCCACAGTTCCCACTGCTATTACATTCATTGTACCTACTGTGTTTCACTTCCACAAAGCTATAGCAGTTTAGTCCTGCTGAAAATCTGGCACTCAGTCTTCAGCATCATATTCAACAGACCTTTTCACAGCCTAAGTAATAGTTCTCTTCATGTGAGCATCCACCACTTAAGTCCATTATATCAGGATTTAACAGATGCAGGGAAAGATTTAGAAATCGGAGCTATCCCTTTTGCCCAGATTAATTTCATTTCTATTTCAGCAAATATGGTACTACCTAATCTTTAAAGCAGTAAAATAAATCTAAAATTTCATAGGTAACAGCAACTGACATAAGAAAATGCTGCAGTTCAATAAATGGACAGAATAATCAGTCGGAGCAGAAAATGAATATCCTAAAAGACCATGGATTACTATGGATTCTGTAACATTTTGGCATTGCAGTTAAGTTCTTAAGCAGGAATTTATTTCTACAAGCAGAACCTGGGTTAGACCTGCATTAACTGGATCTACACAAAATCGGAATTGAAAAATTAAAGGTCTTACATGAGAAACTAAAATCTTTTCTCCAGTAGTATCTTTCAGTTCAAGAACTGAACTTGTTCAGGAATCTGAATTAGCAAGAAGCAATCTTCCTAAAAGCTTTGAAAGACACCAAATCTGACTGCTTGAGGAATTTATGCATTTATGCTAAAAGGCTCTTTCATTAGGAACCCAAATTTTTGTCGTATATTACTAAGGCTAAGGAATTATTTGGGTGATGTTAGTTATCTGCTGCAAACATTTGTAAATGCCTTGTTGCTTTTGTTTACTTTTTTATGCCTAAGTCCTCAGCATCCTTCACAAGTGATGTTTTGTAAGCAATATTATTCACAAAGCCAATAAAATAATTAAGTATCTTTGTAAGTAGAGTAATTTTTCCTTCACGTGTACTACTGTGATAGTTACATTTGGTTCTATAAGTAGAATGTCTAAATGACAAAGTATAGTAAGATATTGAGTCTTTCATCTTCAGTTTGCTAATTCACATCTGATCAAGTAATAAGTAACTCAGATTTTTTACCATCAGTTGCTTGTTTGAAGTCCTGCATAAAATGAGCTGACAATCTCAGTCATGGTTCTAGTGGTCAGTAAAATCTTCATATATGATACCAACTGACAGTTTTGTCTGTAAAGGCAAAGATTCGGTGAAAAAGAGGAAAAGGTGTTCTGCCAAGACAAGTTTGGTCAGAAGGGAAAAAAAAAATAAACTCAGAGGAAAAACAGGAATACAAAAATTATAAACTCGAATGGGGATAAAAGTTTTGATGGAGTTAAACAGCTTTTTCAGGACTACTCATTTAGCAGTATCCCCTTACAACAATACACTTGTATGGGCTACAAACCTGCATGAACCAAAGACATAGGGAAACACGAAACATAGTATGTCGTAGAGAGGAAGAGCATAAAAATACCTATTGTCATCCCACCCTTAGGAATAACAGCCGGTTCTTTTGAAGCAGTAATGGTTCCGTGTGCCTGATTTGAAAAAGCTTTAAAGACGTGCTTTTCTGAAAGCTCTTGTTTGGCAGTCAGCGTAGAGTGAAGCCCAGATATTCACACTCTTAGGAACTTAGAATAAGATCTGCCACAGCAGATCAACAAATAGAAAGAAAAAAAAAAAACAGAAACAAAACCAAAACCACAATCTCGCCCCCAACCAATAAACCTGTCTTTTTACCAGCCTTATATATACCCATTGTGTAGCTGAAAGACAGATTAATTTTTTCAGGGTTGTCAGCTCAATATCTTACCCCAGTGAAAAAAACATCTCTTTAGAAATTAAAAAATAAAATAAAATAAAACAAAATTAATAGTGCTGAAACACTAATTAAGTCTGTTTTTCAATTATGTTAATGAAACTACAAAGAAAATGCAAATCCAGAAGTCTCCAGAAATTTTAACAGTTGTGGTGTAGCACCATGTCTGGTAGTCCCACAGCAATACTTCCACTGCTCCCCAGGAGAATACCATATTAGTGCTTCACAAATGTGCATTAAATTAATCTGTTTGATCAGTAAGTGTTTTCCATGTTTTGGCGAACAGGGATTTATTTTGAACTCTATTCCATGGGATTCAAAAATTGCAAAGTAATGCTGCCATTTGAGTCACAGAAGTAAAGTGAGAAAAAATCTGTCACTATTTGTAACACTAACATCATTCTTCAAGCCTCATGACATCAGCTAGCAAGATTCTCTTCATTTTTAGTAAGATATAAGTACGCTTATAAGTAGTGCTATTTCAGCCCACTAGAAGTCTAAGAGGTCCCACTACAGCAGTATAACAGTCACAAGACTCGTGATGCAGCACTTTAGGAGTGCTTTGCCTGCCTAATCATATTATAACCATATTCATAGTAGTCCCATGGAAGTCCAAGACTGCTTTTGTAGTGGAGTACTTATGCAGTACAAATGAAGCTCACTTTGTCGCTAAGGAGAGGCTTTTTAACATTTTCTTTGGCACATGGGACTCCTGTTACTACAAGTTTTCCATTATGTTTTTCCATATACAAACACAAACCATATACTTTGTCAGATTGACCTTTGTTTGATATTAATTGAACAACAAAACAAGCAAGAACAAAGGCAAGCATCCGTGAGAAAGTGTGTATGTCTGCACTGTGCTAAACACAAGAAAAACAGAACAGCAGCAATCTTTGAGTAGAAAGGGGACATTCTTTTCATGTAAAAGTGAAGAGAGAGAAATGGATAATTTCTTACGCACATTGTAAATGCCTTGAACTCTGGTCACATTCATTTTAATGGCTGTCTGCAGCTATGTTAAACCCAACTTATCTTTATTTATTTACAGGATCAAGAGCTCAGTTTCTCCAAGGAAATAAGTTTGTTTGGAATAGACAGAAAGAATCAATGGTCTATATATTAGGGCCAAGAGTCCTTTTCTCCTTGTGTCACTTCATCGCTTTAAACTTGCAAGTAATATAAAACTTGAGTTTAAGTTGTCTTGGGTGTTGAGAGCTGCAGGGAGGCCTCACCGGGAGACTCAAAAGTCCATCAGGATATTAAAGGCTGAAAATCTGTGGGTATAGGTCTCCTTTTAACATCCAGCCCCCTTAGTTACTTCTTCAGGTACCTAACATGATGAAAAGGGGTCTCCCAGTTTTTCAAGTAAGCCCTCTAAGACTCTAATTCCTGTTAAATCTACAGTGTGATTAAAACTTCCTTGATACCTTTTGTAGAAGAAGTGGTTAGCCCTTGGATACTTCTCATTAGTCCTTTGCTAGCTATAGGTTACATACTATCCATTGATTACTACCCTGAGTGTTGGTACCTGTTGTGTTTACATTTCAGGACTTGGCCTATAAGCCATCAAATATTTCAAGTATTTTAGATTTTTTAAATATTTTTCATATCTGTAATGCATATTTCTAAGTATACGTTATATATGGAATGTGCCTATTACTAAGAATAACAGAATACATACTTAACAGTCCATAAAATAGAACAAAAGAAATAACTAATAAAATCTAATACTAGCATAAGGTATGTCTACAGGTTATGAATTTCAAAGGTTAGGTATAAATACTTGCTTAAAAAGCAAGATTCTTTAAAGTTTCTCAGGTAAGGGATATTTTGGTTGTTCATTTCTATCGTTCTGCTTTTCTTCTTTTTTGCAAGCCTTTAGAGTAAGCGTTTGAATTCCATAAAAGTAGGTATTTATTCTTCACATCACGTTGCTAAGGAAGATAAGAGAGACACATTTCATTTTTATCCTCTGATTCTGCTTTTAATTTCCCCTTCAAGTAACCAAACCTGGGCCATTGGTTTTTAACACGTACTCTAGCAAGAAAACCACTGTAGTTTTCAAATTCAGTAATCGAAGTGGGAAAATGGACATCTCTTCACACGGGAGTAATTGCAGATTCTTCACAGTACCTCCTACACTGAAGGTATAAAAGTCAATGTTATTTTTTTAAAACGAGCATGTAATGAGTCCTTTTATGGTGTCTATCCACTACAGCATTCTTTTCTAGCAGTACGATGATTTCTTCTTAGGTGCTAGAAGTCTGAAGATGGAATAGGAAGGTAGGAGTTAGAATGATTTATTTTTATGAGTGCTTTTCAACGGCTTCACTTATACACATATATCACAGTAAAATGTTTTTGGAATACTTATTGGTTGTTGTCACATAACGGTTCTTTTGAATATGCAGTAATGTGAAGTTATCCTAGTGTGCATCCTTTCAATACTTGAAACTATACTTGTGGGAGTGTCACGTTGCAACTGGATGAAGGTTGAAAAAATCATAGAAGTTACAAAAGGAAAAGACATATTGTTCACTCCCCCCTTCCGTCGCAGACTTTATGCAGACAGACCAGCTGGATTTCCTCACTCCTCCACATATATTCTATATTAATATCTTTTCCATTCCTAGAAAGGATCACTGAAGTCCCTTATTTTTCCAGTATTGCCTTTAAAACCCTCTGAATTAAAGGTCAAAAATATAACTGATGTAATGCTTCAGAATTAATGTCCATGTAAGCATGATCATGGTTCAGAAAGCAAATGCTTAGGGAAAG
>NW_010415832.1:101961-112834 GCF_000710305.1 Buceros rhinoceros silvestris | reverse complement strand
TGTGGGAAAGAAGCTATCTATTCAGTGATTTTTCCGTAATGCACCATCAGAGCTTTTGGAAGCCATCAGTTAGGGGCTCCCTGTACCGAAGGCAGCAGTGATGCAGAACCACAAACAGTCTAATTCCTATCATTTTGTTGTGACTCTTTCTGGACTAAGTCTCCCTTTTTCTTCCCATTTATCCCACAGTTCACACTTAGTCACACACTTGTTAACTCACTCATTAACTATGCTATAGAATTGTAGAGTCATAGAATCCCTCAGGTTAGAAGAGACACATTAAGATCATAGAATCATCCTGTTGGAAGAGAACTTTAAGATCATTGAGTCCAACAGTTCACCCTGCACTGCCAGGGTCCCTAAACCATGTCCCTCAGCACCACATCCACACGGCTTTTAAACACTTCCAGGGATGGGGACTGCACCACTTCCCTGGGTAATCTGCTCCAGTGCTTTACAACTCTTTTAGGGAAGATTTTTTTCCTATTATCCAACCTAAATCTTACAACTTGAGGCCATTTCCTACTGACCAGTCTCCCAAAAAGGTCAAAGTCTGCTCTCCAGAAGTCCAAGATGACAGTCCTACTGACCTTCCTCCCTACTTCCTCAAGAATCAAAAAATCTACTATCTCATGATCATCGTGGCCAGTTCGGCCTCCGGTGTTCACATCCCCCACAAGTCCTTCTCTGTAGGTTGTGAGTGCTGCTTGCTGAGGGGACTGGTGATCCGCTGGCTGCTGCTCGACGAGGGCTCCTCTCTGCCGGTCGGTATCACTTGCTCCTGATCGTTTGTTGCTTGCCGTTTGCTGTCAGCTGCTGGCCTGTTGCTTTTCACTCCAGAGCCGCCTGGGTCCCATGACTGCACCATCACTGCTCCTCCTCAGCCTGCCGGGAGCCGGCCCTGGCTCCAGTACTGGCCCAGTGGCTGCATGCCTGGTAGTTTGCCCGCAACGTAACCCCCGCCACACCAGATCCCTGACCCTTGTATATATTTATTAATAACTTGTTGTTGTTTGTGGTTTGTATAATATTGTTCTGTTATTCTTAAAACAGTTCTAGTTTCCAAAACTTAACTGAGGCCTCGCCCACTTTATCTTTCCCTTTTATCTCTCTCCTTAACCCTTTTCCCCTGGAACAGAGAAGCAGCTGATTGGAGAGAAAATTTCTTCCGTGATTTGGCTCTGCTTCAGCCAAACTGGTGACACTCCTGGACAAAGATCCTCTTTCCCCATTGAGACAGATATACCCCATCTGTTGCCAGCAGGCCTGGTGTCATGTAAATCGACCCATGATCAAAAAGCCCAAAGTCTTGCTGGTGACACCAGGCTTGGGGCCAGATATTGACCTTGTGGGTCTTCCTGTTTCTTCCCTTTTCATTCCCTGCAACTAGAGGGATAGAGGAGAACAACACTTTTGCTCCTAATCCCTTGACCAGTTGTCCCAAGGCCCTGAAGTCTCTCTTGATTGCCCTCAGACTTTTTGTTTGGAGTTCATCACTGCCTACCAGGAAAGTGAATGATGGATAATAGTCTGAGGGCCGTACCAGGTTAAGAAGCTGTCTTGCCACATCCTTAACCTGGACCCCAGGAAGGCAGCAGACTTCCCTGTGAAGTGGGTTGGGTTTGTATATTGGGCCTTCTGTTCCCTCCAGAGGGGAGTCACCTATGACAATGACCCATCGCTTTTTCTTTGTAGAAGTGGTTTAGATGCTGGGCTTGGGCCAACTAACCTCAGCAACACTTCTGGGCTGGATAAATCACTGTTCTCATTATTGATTGACTCCTCTCGCAGGGCCTGATACCTGTGATGCAAGGGAACCTGGGAAGGTGGGAGTGTTGCTGGGGTAACACACCTGTCACATTGGGCAGGAATTTGTCACCATTGCCCCCTGTTCTTCTGGTCATTGTGTTCAATCTAAGGAGCCTTTTTGAAAAGTTTTGGAAATTTGAGTGTGTACATTGACCTGATGATTCATGGGTTCCTGTAGTTTAAAAGTCTTAGATTATATGATAAAGACCGTCTGCTCTATAGAGGAACTCCAAGTGACAACGACAGTATGGGGACCCCAAATAATACCCTGCTGAGCTGATCCCAGGCCCATTACAGGGGCCATCAGGTGATCAAAGGCCCATCTCCACAAATGCAGAGGAGCATAGGCCAAGCAGGACCCAGATTACAGATCTCCAAGGAGCAAACATCTTGTCCAGGCCTCTCTCAGGGCTGTCCCAGCAGAGGCATTAACTCCATGGTCCAGTCATAAAACCCATCAAGATGACTTATCCGAAACTGCTCTTCAGATCACCTTTCAGACTAATTGTTGTCTGGGGGTGGGGCACAATATGGGATGTGAAGGAAGAGCAGTTTGGGATTATGCAGGGTGTATTACAGTATGCTTAAGGGAGAAATCAACGGTAGGAAAAAAGAGGGACTGAAGTGAGGTGATTTGGGGAGGAACAAGTGTGGGAAAATAGAGCACTAAGGGGATAGAAATAGTCAGTAGATTGTAAATAGTTTGTTAGTCAGTACACTTGCCTGGCTGTGCCCTGCTCCTGACCAGCATGATCTATCTTATAATTTTATTAAATTCCTTTCTAACTCCTTCCTGGGTTAGAGGGGTTCTCTGTTCTGTGTGCACGGGTGACTATGGGGTTGCAAGCATAGAGACTGGAGTCGGACCACAGGTTGGAGTGCTTGTGTGTCCATGTGCCAGCAAATGTATACATGTTTATATGTATATAAGTAGCATATATGTGTGCTGTGTTCATGTGCCTGGTGGGAATACATCATCAGCCTCGGTACTAGTTGCGTCTGAAAGCACAGAGCAGCAGCAGACTTGCCTGTCTGCTCATGCTAGATCCAGCAAATTATATTTTCCTATAATGATGAATAGTGTGATACCTTTTTGCAGCTTACTAGTGAAAGAAAGGAAAAGTCAAATGAAACAAAAACATTGTCAATGCTAGATTTTGTCCTGAATCACCATTCCTTTTTCCTACTGCAGTCGTTTAGTCCTCTGCAAAATAAAATAAAATGCTATCACATGGAGATAGGAGCAATGATGTCTTTTCATAATCAGAAACGACTACTTTAGGTGCACCACAAACACATTTTCAGTAACATTCACTGAAAGGATGAACATATGAAACTCACCCGATTTACCTAAATAGGGTGAGTTTCCCTACCCATCCTTTGGAATGCACCTGGATTAATCCTTTCAGCGTGGTGTGGTTTCAGTAGCAATGCTAGAGCGTAGGACTGATTTAAAGAACTAATATTCTGTTCTGATTCAAAGTTCTTTACTTGACACATGGGACAATGCTCAGTGCCCATTGTATTCTACACACCAGATACAGTAACTATCAGGTCACTGAACGTAAGCTCTTTCCTTCACTGTCTGGGGGGTTGCCTGTGATAAATTTTAAACTCACAAAACATTGCTCTAATATAGTAAGGGACTAGCTCCAGTGTCCTGACTAGCCATTATCTTTCTCATTAAAATAATTATTGCATCCAGTGTTGAATGTGAACTATTGTGTGTTATGACTGTGCATTTGTCTACAAAGTCATTGTGCTCTTGGAAGCTATTGTAGCTCATTTCTATAGGAAACCTTTATATTATCTTGACTGCGAAGGGGAGTGGGGAAGAAGGGAATTCTGCCTTTCCCATATTCTGCATTTATTAAACATCATCTAAAAGAAAGCATTTTAAAGGCATAAAAGCCTTTACATGCACTCTGCATCCAAGGGAACACATTTATTTTTTCTGCTACTTTAGCAGTATGTATGTGTCAATGGTATTTCAAAAAATAGGTCAGGACCATTTTCAGCCTTAATGAAGACAGAACCGTTTCACCATGTGCTTGCATTTTCTCGCATTTCTTAAGTACAAGCAACTTGTCCATGTATTCAGAAATCTCCAAACTGCACTACTTCCTATAAATGGTAGAAGTGTCTGGAGATACTTCGGATTTCGCTAATATCTACCTGCTGGGACAAAGGTAGCACCATAAAGCCTTGTTTCATCAGATGCATTCTCTTATGCATTATACTATGTTGGTAAAACTAAATGACGAAAACATTACCCATCTTCTGAAGTATTTTCTTGGTTTTAATTTTTTATGTGAATCAGAATTTTCAGGCTAAATATATGTGCATATTCTCCAGCTGCAGAAAAATTAAATTCTTTGTACATAATAACAAATTCTCCAATGTTTCCTTCCCACAGACCCTCAAAATTCCAACTTGTGCTATTTTGTTTATCAATATCTCACATGTGTCCCCAATGATTTCAGTCACCCACAGATGCTATTTACATCTTACATCTATGTGTTTTCTTCACTTTCCACATTTTGCCTGGACTGTAGCTCACTGAGATGAACTTACCTTCTTGTTATGCATTAAACACAATATGAAGTCATAATGTCTGATCACTCTTTCAGAGACAGGCCAGCTGAAAAAGATGTTTCCAGGTTATTTTAGAATCTTGACTCATAGAATAGTCTGCTACCCCTGCAATAAGCAGGGACGTCTACAACTAGATCAGGTTGCTCAGACCTCCAGCCAACCTGAACTTGAATGTTTCCGGGGATGGAACATCTACCACTGGGCCACAAGTACTGGTGTTAGATCACCTTCACTGTAAAAAGTTTCTTCCTCATATGTAGTCTAATCTACCTGCTATTTACATCTTACATCTATGTGTTTTCTTCACTTTCCACATTTTGCCTGGACTGTAGCTCACTGAGATGAACTTACCTTCTTGTTATGCATTAAACACAATATGAAGTCATAATGTCTGATCACTCTTTCAGAGACAGGCCAGCTGAAAAAGATGTTTCCAGGTTATTTTAGAATCTTGACTCATAGAATAGTCTGCTACCCCTGCAATAAGCAGGGACATCTACAACTAGATCAGGTTGCTCAGACCTCCAGCCAACCTGAACTTGAATGTTTCCGGGGATGGAACATCTACCACTGGGCCACAAGTACTGGTGTTAGATCACCTTCACTGTAAAAAGTTTCTTCCTCATATGTAGTCTAATCTACCCTCTTTTAGTCTAAAACCATTACCCCTTGTACTATGACTAGAGGCCCTGCTAATATGTTTATGCCCATCTTTCTTATAAGACCCTGAAAAGCCTCCATAATGACTTGCTGGAGCCTTCTCTTCCCCAGGATGAAGAACCCCAACTCTTTCAGCCTGTCCTCATAGGAGAGATGTTCCATCCCTCTGGTCATTTTTGTGGCCTTCCTCTGGACCCACTCCAAAGGCCCATGTCTTTCCTGCACAGAGGATTCTAGAGCTGGACACACTACATCAGATGAGGTCTCACCAGAGCAGAAAGGCAAAATCACCTCCCTCAACCTGCTGGCCACACTTTTCATGCAGCCCGGGATACAGTTGTCTTTCCAGGCTGCAAGTGCACATTGTCAGCTCATGCCCAGCTTTTCATCCATGAGTACCCTCATGTCCTTCTCTGCACGGTTGCTCTCAGTTCTTTCACTCTTCAGACTGTGTTGATATTAGGTGTTGCCCCACAGGACCCTGCATTTGGCCTTCTTAAACCTCATTATGTTCATATGGGTTCACTTCACGAACTTTTCCAGGTCCCTCTGGATGGTATCCTTTCCCTCAGACGTGTCAGCTGCACCACTCCGCTTGAAGTCATTTGCAAACTTGCTGAGGGTTCACTCAATCCCACTGTCTATGTCATTGATGAATGTATTAAACAGCACTGGTCCCAGTACGATCCCCTGAGGGACACTGCTCATCTCCATCCAGACACTGAGCTGTCAACCACCTTAATTTTAGAACAAAGGTACCTTATTCCTCTGAAGTTTTACTTTTGAATAGAGGATGGTGAGAGAAAAATCAATGCAAATATCCAGTTTGGGATTGAGTCTAACAGTAGTGATATTACTGTCACAGAGAAATATAGCTGGCTAATTATATTTGCATGAATGTCAGAAGGCCACAGGACACCCACTGCCTAATTAACAGAAATAGAGGTTATAATGACCTGATCTAGGTTTCACTGCTCACCTCAAAGGTATTTTCTTTTTGTAAACTCTGTATTTAGACATTTATAATTAAAAGGATCAAAGGCAAATCAAGATGAAATCAGGGTATGTTATTTGTACATGTACAAAAGTATAGAAAAGCATGGGTTTATTAATAAATATAATGACTTTTGAGATAAGAATTAAATTAATCTACATACATGTACTTGTAATGACAATTAGAATCTGGTTTTATTTAAAACTATTTTTTCATTTATATACCAGTGTTTCTTGCCAACTTTGGTCAGAGGATGCCCAACAACTAGATGAAAAATGTTGAATTATTTTATTAATTATTCCATATATAATACAAATTAATAGTTTATGTTATACATATTATGTATATGTACATAGGTACACATACATAACTCTGTAAAATATGCTGCAAATTATTTTATTAAGCAATTCACTAGGATGTGTGATTGAAAAAAGCTTCCAAAATCGGTTGGTCCAACCTCCTGCACTGAGGCAGGCTCAAAAATACCTATGATGACTTTCATGTATATTACTTAAAAAGCAAATCAAATTAAATCAGAAATTATGACAGCAAGTTTTTTATTGCCTAACTGAACAACGAGCCATCAAAATAATTTAAATTATGGAAAGAAGTACTGCCCCATGTCTGCTAAGGTGATGGAAGATACTGTCTGAGTATTTAGAAACAGTGTGTAGGAGTATTTAACTAAGATTTAAGAGCAGTTCCTTTCCTCAGGTGAAGAAAATATTTTCTTCTTTGCAAGTTTTATGAGAAACTGATTGGATGTTGAAGAGGCAGGAGTGTTCTTTCCTCCTCTATTCTATGAGGGAAAAAAAAAGAGCAAGCTGTGTAGGATGACTGGTATTACATGGTGATTGGAGAAAATGAGTCAGCCCCTGAAACATAGATGATACTTTGTTTTGCTAATAAGTCAATTGTTGTCTAAAGCAAAATTAATCAGATATTTTTTATTTTTATTTATGGAGCACATTTGAGAGTTTTACTTCAGTAATAGAAACTGTCTAAAATGGCATTTTAAATGTTTAATTTATTTTTATTTTAATTCAGATTTAGTAGCTGTAATTCATAAGTGAATGAAACTTTCCCAATATTTACCAGCATATTCAAAAAAAAAGTAAACCAACAAAATAAAATTAGAAGGCTTTATAACTATTTACTGGACAATGTAACTGCCTAAATAGATGTAAATAGGCAAGATATATATTCCTAGTTATAGAAATAGGCATTATATTACCTAATTTATACATTTAAAAGCTGAGTTTTCCCCAAAAATAAACAGAGAGCAACAGGTCCTTCCAGAGGACATTTAATTGTTCCGCATCAGAAATCCTCTTTCTCTGTGCTGAATATGCATGACAGGCTTGAATTTATACAACTTCTTCTTTTAAATGTCTAAGGCAGCTGAGAAAAATCCTACCTCCATTTGGTTATTGGTATCGAAAGTTTTGAGGATTGCAGTTTTAGATAGCCTTAAAAGTCAGACTCTTAAGACAGTGTAAGTTCCCTGCTAGAAACTGAGAGCATGGCAAAGTTGCTTTATATTTGCCCTTCCATTGCTTGAAAAGTAATTTTCAGAGCTCTTCCATCCTCTTGTGGTAGGATAATAAAATGGAATCATGACTTCCCGTCCTTTCCTTCTTAACACCTATAGTTCAGCTCACCCTCAAATGCTGTTGTGGATAGAGTTTTTGGGGGGGGCTTTGTGTCTTTTTTAAAATTTTATTCTCTACAGTAGTCAGGACAAACCTTACGACACAGCAACTGAAGGGAACTTTTCTTGCCACTCCCCAGTGCAACTGATTAAGCAAAGTCACAGAAAAGAAAGCTTTTCCTCTACTGTAAAACTGTTGTTTATGACACCTGGGCCAAATTTTGACTGTCCTTTGAACCAAGCTGGCTTTAAAATATATTGTGTACAGGGGAAAAAGCAAACAGTAGCAAGAGTTAATTCCTGAAACCTATAGCTCCTACAATATGTCATGCTAAGACATATAACACATCTGCACGCTTGAGTGGACACTTTCTGGTGGTTGACAAAATCTAACACCCTTTTTTCTTAGTCTGATTCATTTCTATAAGTCTGGTTAGTTTATGTGTCTGTGTCCACAGCCATAAATCCTTAATTTATTTTTTCTCTTCTTCTAGGAACATTCTTACTCATTTGATGTGAGTTTCAGTATGTATCTTATAAAACCCTTTGTAAAAAGATTGTCTAATGAAATAAAGACATCTAGTTTTCACTGATACTTGGTTGCAGTTAAAAGGGCAGAAATTTAATTAAAATAGTATTTTTAGCAGAAAGACTGAAGGCCTTTTTCAGAGGATAGATGTCATGGTCCTCGTTTGCATTACTTCTTGATCATTGTTGAGTATCCTCACTGAAACTATTAAAAATACTCAATTTAATTACGGTACAAGATCAGGATTCTAGCCAACCGCTTCTATATGTATTTGTTCAATCCAGTGACTCTCTGTTTGAGTAAAGACCAAGGATAAAATTCACAGTTTGGTGCCAAAACTGAGGATAAAGGCTAGGAAGATTCCCTTGACTGAAAATGAAATGTATATTAGCAGAGTGGCATCATGACTAGAAGTAAAATTAACAAATTTTTACAAACAGATCGCAGAGTTTTAGACTGAAAAACATTCTTCCTTTTGATTTTTTTAAGCTGTAAAATTTAATAGAGAATAAAATCCTTAGTATGAATTGTGATGCTCATCAAATGATCCAATGGAAAAACTGGAATGTTTCTACTGATCTGTATGAAATCATTATACAGGAGAAAGTTTATCTGTAATTTTACATATGTGTTTGCTATCATTTAGGTATCAGTGAAAGTAATAATCATGTTTACTCCCTTGTATTGCAAATACTGTGTCTTATAACCAAAGACTTGTTCCCAAACTTTGGATGGAAATTGACTTTCTAAGTGAATGCACTCTATTCATAAGAATATTTATAAATGCTTGCAATTCAGCTTAGAATTCTTTTTTTTTTTTTCGTAGTTTTGTAAACAATAAAATATAGTTCTTGGTATTGCAAGGGTGATGTTAACATCATTTGCCATTAGTCAGAAGTGTAACTTCCCTAAAGTAGAAGGCCATATAATCCCTACAGGAGCTCTCTGCAGGAAATGGTACATTCTTACTTGGCTTATCCGTGAATTCTGTCAGTATTAGTGTCTTTCATAATGTTTGTTTCTTTTGAATATTTATGAAGGACTGTCCAATAACCTGCTTAGCATCTCCAGGTTTGTTCTGCCTTAACAATCTTTCAAGTAGAATGCAATCAGAAGAACTCATTCTCTCTCAACAGCAGCGATCAATATGGCAGAGGCCAAGGAAATGTCTGCAGAAAAGAGATTTCTATCAATAAAATGGAAGAAATGAAGCAAAATACAGGATTGGGTTATAACTCACCAAAAAAAAAAAAAAAAAAAAGACCAAACACCTGAGAGGAGACAATCTCTCATTTGTTAATCTTTGTATAATCAATCAGATCACTACATTATAGCAGGTCAGGTTATAACTCACCAAAAAAAAAAAAAAAAAGACCAAACACCTGAGAGGAGACAATCTCTCATTTGTTAATCTTTGTATAATCAATCAGATCACTACATTATAGCAGGTCACCACAAAAATTCTCCACAGAAAGAGGCAGTTTATATAAAGAATTTGAAGAGCTTTTGAGATCAGAGAAACAATGTTTCATCATGGTTTATTGTTACAAATTAATTAATAATTTAAAAGTTTGGATTAATTTCACTATGATGAGAAGGTTTGATTTGTTTATAGCTGTTTTTTGGCATATCTCATTTTACTATATTATTGCAACTTTTCCATAGACTTAAGCATTCAGTCATTGTTAAGTTATTGATTTTGTTATTCTCCTTAAGATTATGCCCCAAATTCTGAAATATGCAGATGTTACAGGCAGTGGTTGAGAATGTTGACATAACACTAAGGTAGGTCTGTCACCTCATTGACTTTGTAACCTCTCACTTCCAATAGATTAGTTCCCTTGTAATTGATAGCATCTTTACTTACATTGCCAGATTTTTTGTTTCTAATTCCTCTAGAGGGTTCTGCACCCACCTATTTGATTGCACAGGGTTTTTTTCTGTTATTGTTTGCTTTTAACTTTCATCATGAAAAGCCTTCCTCAGTGTTATGTGTGGACCCTCCCTGGATATAATCACATAAATGAACAGATTGATCAGAATGCATACGTAGTGTTTTTGAAGATAACTATGATATGTCATGTGTCTATCTCTTGAATGCAATTTAACTTATTATTTTCATCAGACTTTCCACGAGTGCATTTTATATAATTTCTAAGGACAATTTTTTAAATAAATTTGCAGATTAACTCTTAGAAAAATACAGCTAAACTCTTCCCAGAAATATTCTGTCCTGTATAGAATAGCTAGCAACACAAAAGATACAAATTTTCTCCCTGGTTAAACCTTGTCTGGACTCTAGTTTCTACCATTTTATGACCTTGCACAGATGAATTTGGAACTGCATATATTTTGCAAGGGCAAATTGCCTTTTTAACAGGGATAAGATGTGTTTCTCTAACGTTGAAATTACTCATGAATTCTGACATTTATGTGTACTTACAGCCTAGATTAATTATGATAGACGTGAATTAAAGTTATCAATTCGGGATTTTTTCCTCCCCCCTCCCCCCCACCCCAACCTCGACCCCCGCAGCCTGAGATTTGTGGAAACTAGAAATAACAGTTGCAAATTTTTTATGACGGATGTCTAATGTTACCCATATTAGCAGGAAATATTAACCAAATTTAGGAT
>NW_010415832.1:90466-101837 GCF_000710305.1 Buceros rhinoceros silvestris | reverse complement strand
TTAGGATCTCACAGAATAAGGACACATTCAGCAAGAAAAATAAGGAGCTGGGCAATTTTGATGAAAATAAATGTATTAATTTCCTGGAAGAGGATATCCTTCAGAGGAACACTAGTTCTTGTTTATAATCCCAAGTCCCATTCCAGCCTCAATTTAGTTCAATTAGATTTTTTCTTTCTTTTTTCTTTTTTTTTCTTTTTTAAATTATTATTATTTTTATTTGTGGATGGTATTTGTTGTTTGAGTTGTAAAATGGAGGTGGATAGAGAGGGAATATTATTATGTATTATAGATTGTCATGAAAAACCTTTCACTTCAGGAAAAAATGGAAAAGCAATCAAATTAATTTGTAAAATCAGAAGATTAAAACTATAGGTTCTTTGACCTGAAGCTTAGGAATGTTATTAGATTTCATAACAAATATACATGCATGTGGGTAAGTTAAAAAAACATGGGAGAACTGGAAAATGCAGAAGGGTGAGAAGTTTTCCAGAGAACTCTGGATAATATCAAAAGCTCTGAGTGAGCGCTAACTGAGCTTAGAGTTGAGAGTAAAGCAGCACTTTTCTGCTGTTTGACTTTTGTCTTGTTCAGAGGCACAGAAGTTTGGTAATCTTTGTAAATAAACACAGTTTTGACAGAAATATCCTTGCTTCATCTTGTAATTTTCCTCCTAAGAATATCAGTTTCTGAATTTGCTTTACACATTTGGACTGAACTGCTTGTTTTCTGAAAACGGAGCCTATCAGAGCATTATATAATGATATATTCTATCATTTGTAACATAATAAGCTAAGAATTTCGATTGACAGAGAGTTGTGTTAATTAACAAAATAAACTGATTCATTTACAATGAAAAGGATAATATACTGCTTTACAAAAAATTAATAAATTTGGGATCTTTGTGAACACACACAAAGGTGATACCTTTGTTTTCTGTAACGCTCACGGGTCTTACCATGCAGTTAGTCTGTGCTGCTCCCCAAAAAACCCGTCTGTGTAACTGAGAGAAGTTTTGCTATCCTTTCTACCTCATCCAGGACATACATATCGTTGGTTTCCATTCAACAGCTCTAGCTATGCATTGTTTGAGTAAGCTCAGCTCTATTTCTAGAACATCCAGAAGGGGAAGAGGGATGTACAAGAACATGCCTGGGGTGAAGGAAGACAGAAAGTTTTTTCATCACCATCCTGCAGGTACGAAGGCTTAAGCTTGGAAATCCTACCTAATACAGCTTTGAGAATAAGAATTTTATGGGTAGGAATATAAAGATTGTTCCTTATTTCTGTAAGTAGGCATCTAAATGAAGAGACTGATTATTTTCAAAACCATAACAGAAAGTCTAGTTGCTGTAATTAATCCCGACAAGCAATTCCTTATGGGAGCCTCATAAGGCACTTTGAAAAGTGACCATTTTATTTACTTATGAAGATGAAAGTCTACACCTAAGAACCAGTTATTTAATTCTCCTTCAGTTTTGAGCAATATGCCTAATACCAGCTATACTGACAAAATGCTGCAATGCTAGTTGAGTACAGACTTATAGGGAAGCTTGATAGGTGGAAGATGGTCAAAACTACTTCCTGCAATAGTCTTTTTTTCTCTTTTTCTTGGAAGTCTGCCATCCAGGTATTGATCAGCTTTCATGCTGTTTAGCTTGTAAAAGCTGACAAGATCGCAGCTCAAGGTTATATGGCTGCACTTCATAAAATGTAGAGTTTAGGCAATGCTACAGAACTGCCAACAAGCCATTCTAACAGAAGCTCTTCACATCTTGGCGGAGCAGAAAACTAATTGAAATAGAATTGTTAAAGTTTATGAGGAGTGATAATTTGACAACAATTCAACCAACAATTTTGGTTGAGGGAATCCAAAATATTGGTGCTAGACTTTCCATATTAACAATTATATTAACAATTATATTTATGCAAGTTTAGGACTTAATACTTACTCTACTTTTATTGTTTACAAATATTTGTGAGAAATTATCATCTGGAGAGACTGAAATCTGGTATATTTTTGCATGTTTTCAAGGAACTGTCCAGGTACGAAAAAAAATCAACTTTGTAGCGCCTAGTTACACCTTGAACTACTATCCTTATGCAACTTATGGTAAGAGTTACGTGATGAAGAGAAGGATGTCAAGAACCTGGTAGACAGAGTAATACTTTTTTCTTTTCAGGTAACTAGTAAAAGATTTTCAGGAGAAAGTGTCCACAAATGAAATCTTTCCTTCTCTAGAGCTTAAGCATTTGAAATAGGATTCTTTTTTCCTCAATCCTCTTGTGATATTAGGACTAAGTCAATTTTTATTAAAGAAAGATGAGCTTTCTCTTTTTATCCAGTAGATCAGTGGTTAAAATTTTCCTCCAGATTGTGAGAATCCTTGACTCAGCTCCTTCTCTGCCTGAAGAGGTTTACATATTTCTCACCTGTTGTGAACACGCCATATTCTGCAGGGTATTTTCTAATATATGATGAAAAGGAAGAATGCACAGCTAATCCTAGTTATACTCTGTCTAAAATAATTTAATATTCTTTCAAATAAATGTGAAGAAATGGATAGATTATTTAGAAAGGGATACATGAGTGCTGCTGGATGATAACTGTAAAAGAAGAAGGGTTCAAACATAGGTAGTATCTATTAAATAGGTTATAAAAATTGCATCTATTCTTTATCCAGTGATTATACTCATAAAATTATTAACATTTCTAATGAGGAGGCTGTGAAAATCATAATATAATTATTTTTTGTCTTTTTTTTTTTTTTTTCAAGAGGACACCTGAACCTGTTATTCGAGGCGTCTTCTTGGGCAGCTTTGCTGGAAACTTGTCTGTCGGAAACTGAGACAAAGGAGAATACTTCAACTATTATGGCAATATTGACACTGGCTCCTGATCTATTATACAAGCTCTGAGATTGTTTATTAAACTGAATTGTTCAGGTTCCACACGGTTGAGATATACAGCAGACAGTGAACTACCTAGTATAAAAAGGTTAGCTGCATGGGGAAAACTTTTAATCACAAAATACTTAGTCGTCAATAGTTTAAATAAAATTTTCATTTTAGTTCCTGAAATATTTTTGCGGATATTCTACAAAATGTGTTGAACAACTAGCAGAAGATTCTCTACAGTTAAATTAGTATGTGGAAAAATCACATCTTCAATGATTGCTCTTAGAAATGAGGAGGCTATATTTTAGAATTGTTGGCTATCTAACTATAAAAAACTTGTAAGAGAACTGCATCGTGTATTTACTTTACAAGTGACTAATATGATACATAAATAAACATTCTTATTCACACAAGTAATGTTTGGTACAGTAATAGGAGAAGCTGCTTAAGTATGAAGGAGTGAATAATAATGTGAGAGACAGTATGGAAGAAAGTTGCATCAATTAAATATAAAATTGTGTTCTGAATTGCACCTTACATAGGTGCCAGGACTTGCTCCTTCAGACATTTTGTATCAGAAATACATTCCTATTTCACAATTTCTCATCAGCTGTGTATTAAGGCATGATGTGCTCCACTTAATACCACAGCTTACACAAATAAACATGTTTGATTTTGATGAATCCTGTGCTTGCTTTTTGATGAATACTATTGAGACAGCTCATTAAAAACTAGGTTTTTTCACTTTGGTCACATTACTATCTAGAACAAAGTCAGACTGCTCTGCAAAACAGAAAGTTAATATAATGACTTGAATTTCACCTCTGCTTATTAAAACAACATCACAGCCATGTTTTGTTTTCTAAGAAGAGGATTGATGTACTCATGACAGCCAATGCTTACAGATACTGTTGGAAGTTTCACAAAATGCTTTTAAGGAGGAGAGCTTTAGACAATCCGTGTTTCTAGGACTACACCTGAATGCACAAACCAAAGCCCTGTTGGAACTGCTGGTATCAACTGTAAACAATCAGATTTGGAACCAGGAGAAGCAGTATGGCCATGGAAATAGTGCTATGCCTAAACATGCAAATCCTGCAGCTCTGTACAAGTAATGAGGCTACACAGAGCTCTGCACCAGTGTGGCCGTACTGCTTATAGTAAGGAATTTTCTTAAAGCTGTATGAATAATTCTGTTGCATTGTATTGTTGGTGCTCCCTGAATTCACACTTCTTTAAAACAGAGGTTTTGATAAACACAATTGATCCTCTTTTCCCCTCTTTCTTAGAGGGGAAATGTCACCAGAAATTTCTAAATGCTTGTTAAAATTCTTTACTATTTGACTGTATTACTTCGCTTAATTAGTTCTTCTGGTGTAGGAGATAGACCAATTTCATTCCCCCCATTTATTGTATAACTGAGACAGAAACATTAAGTGGCTTGTTTGAAAGCTGTGATAAAAGTGGAAACAATACCTCAATCTCTATCTTATTGGGTAGGACATAGAGTTTCCTAGGGAAAAGAGGAAAAAAAGGTGATCTGTGTATCAGAAAAGCTCTTCCTAAAATGGACAGCTCCTGATTTCTCTCTTTTGTGGGTATATCTTATCCATAAATAAAAATGAATTATCTCACTTCATACATTATTTCTGGAGGGTACCTCAAGTTAGAAAACATGGCAAATGGAAAGGCTGAGAGATGTGTGGGTACCATGATGGGAATTTCCCAGGCCTGAAGATTACTTCACTGAGGTCACAAGTAATTTAGTTTTCCTTTATTTGAGTAAGACTTTGAGACTTCTTTTCCTACTTTGTAAAAACAGTAAAAATGAATTTAAAAGTTTGACAACATTCAGATATTAACTGCTGCACCTTTGCTGATGCTAGTTCTGATAGCTGGTGTGGAACAGAGCACTGAAATAAACTTGTTAAAAAAGAAAAACAGGAAAACACATGTTGTTCCACTAGAAAGGTGGAGTGAAAGAACCATATTTGTTTGAGTATAACGAACTGCACTCAGCAAGAAAAGAATTAGTCCCATCACCTCAACTCAAAACAGGTGTGTAATTATTGACCAATAGTTGGTCATATTTTCAAGTATAAATTTCTATTTTAAAATTTGTGTACATTGTTTTATCCAATCAGATATTCTGTTTTCTTTGAAAGGTTGAATACAGTGATCACTGCTGAGGTATTTCCTTGGTTTTCAATATCTGACATGTCAAGAGCAAAAGAAGATTGAAACGTGAAGTTATAAAATCCTGTTGGTCCTATTTTGATTTGACACTACTGGGAAAATAATTTCTTCAGTGGAACGTCTTTCACAGACATTGCTGTTAGGTCTGATGCTTATGCTGGTCTGATTACGTATCTTGCAGCCTTATATTGTTTAAGCAATTTGATCACCAAACACTTAAGGACTAAAACTTCTCCTCAGCAGATGACTGTTTTTTAATAATGTGACTCAATATAAATAGGTATTGAAGTGCCTAACACACTTCACAGAGAATTATAAATGTACCTGGGGATGTAAGGACAAGAAGGTGAGAATAGAACTGATGCTAGCCTGTGGCTCAGCTCCAAACATTTAACAAGAACGTTTTTGAGAAAACCAAATACCAATAACTAAAAAAAAAAACAAAAAACAAACCAAACAAAAAATTGAATCTACTTTTACAATTCCTGCTTTCAAACAGAAATAGAAATAGATGTGCTAAATACTGCTGACAATACCCTGTTTCAACATATACCTGCTCACAGCTTTATTATATCTGTGAAAAGGTAGCATAATGATGATTTTGGAAGAGCAACTACTTCTGTGAGACCTATAATTAAGTTTTAAATAATTCTTATTTAACCTTTTTTACTAAAATGGAATATGTTGAAGTATGTCAATGTCTCTATTAAATACTTGTGTAACAATAAAACTGTCCTTCTCTTGTGTCTTTTCTATTCTAGGAAGGTACAGTGTTTAGCATGTCAGCAGAATTTTTTTGTTTGTTCACTTATTTGTTCATACAGGTACAGCTGAGGATAGACAGGTTCTTAACTGAGAAGTATAATAAAAGAAAAAGGTTTTGACTTGAAAATAGCAAATTCCTAAGTAGTGGGCAAATGAATTCACAACTGGCTTTCAACACTGAATTCACCTTTCCAGAAAAATTCACTACTCATAAGATTTCCCTTGCAATACCCTATTTTATTGTTTCATTGGAAAGCAACCTAACAAAATACTATGGGCGGGAGAAAAGCATGGTGTCTTAAACAGGTCAGTCACAGAGGACTTTGAATTGCTTTCTATAGTTAGTTAAGAGCAAGTGATGGGTTTGTGGTGACCTACATAGGGAATTAAAGCATTTGTTTGAAGTAATCGGAGCTTTTCAGGATATGTGTCTCCATTGCTAGAGGGAAGCTAAAATAATTAAGTCTAAATCTTGTGTCTAGAGCTGTGTCCAAAAGCACAGACCACAACAATCTGTTAAGAATGTAAGGGATAGATACTTCGTGTTTGTCTGTTTTTATTACAATGGATGATACAACTCCTTCACAGAACTAAGGAAACAAAAAACACCGCAAGACTGTAAACCAACTTATTAATGTCCTTGGCAGTAGGGATTATCACGGAAAAAATAATCTCTTTCAAATGCTATTCCTGCTTGCATTTATAGCTACCTGGCTATCCTGTTGATTTGAAAGAATGGCTAAAAAGCTGCAGTAGATACTTGAAATTAAGGAACATGGAGTTTGTGTTTCACCTCTTGATGTCCTGAAAGAATTTTGTATGTGTCTTGTGATAAATAATGTGAAGGTCTTGTAATACTTGCGACACAGTGAAGAACCACGGCCGATACTCAACTATATTTAATTTAAGGAGTAAAAGAATGTAAAACTTCTAATCTTTTCTCACAGTCAGCTGTGAGAGTCACATAAAAAATTTGGGTGCAAAATATCTAATGTAATAGAATATTACGTAGAAATATCATTGCACTTATCCCTTGCTCATGGACAAAAGCAGTCATCTACTAAATATCATGTAGGTCTCTATTTCTGTAATTATGACAGCATATGTTTCTACTGATCCAAGAATTTGACAACTAGTTTGTCATTTTTCCCGGTTTCTCTGGCATCACATACTAGAAAAAGAAGACCAGATACAATATTACACAATAGTTTCAGAGAAATCCATATTATAGAACAATAAGTGATTCAAAGCTTGTATTAAGATTTATTTTTATCACAAGTTTTAAAGATGATCAGATAGAATCATTAACTAAAGGTTCATAAATATTTCACTTTAAATGACATTTTTTTTGAGCCATAGTAATGGCCAATGCACTCCAAGCTGAATGCTACTTAAGTTTGAGAGTACTGAATTGAACACCATGTTCTCTGAGGTTTGTAATAACTTCGAGGATTCATATGCCTTCTTCGAGGATTTATATGCCTTGCTTATTTATCCACATGATAATTTTGACATGTTATTGTGTTCTTTATTTTCCTCTATCTTTTAAAGGGCTACAAATATGAATTAGAAGAAGGATATAATAACAACTAAAACTTGAAAATTCTAAATATAAAGAAATATATATTATTTTTCAGTAGGATTCAAAAGTTAATGTTATTTTTATGTTAGTTTATTAACTTTATTTGCTAGTAAAAAATTGCATTCAATAAAATCTACATATGAGTTCTTATTTTTATTCTTATGATTCTAATTAAAAGAGAAAAGAAAAATAAGACAGGTTGACATTCATTCAGGCCTTGAATGGCAGCTATTGTATGTAATGTGTCTGTTGAGGATTTGAAAGCTGTTTGACTCAGTCAGAATAAGTGACCCTGACGTTATCTCTACACTATTGATGTTTTGTGTGGAGCCATAGGCTTTGTGAGAAAAATAAGCAGTATATTAAGTGTGCACAGAAGTTTTCTATAGGATAGATTTGTAGTTTGGCTTTCACGCTGGTTAAATCTGTGGATTTGGTATCTTGGACTCATATTTTGCTAAAGACATCTACAATCATCAAAACCTGCTCTTGAAAGCCTTGTGGGCTTCTTGTGATATTTTTTCTTTTTTTTTTTTGGGGGGGGGTGTGGGTATCTTGGACTCATATTTTGCTAAAGACATCTACAATCATCAAAACCTGCTCTTGAAAGCCTTGTGGGCTTCTTGTGATATTTTTTCTTTTTTTTTTGGGGGGGGGGGGGTGTGTTTGCTAGTTTGTTTTGTTTTGTTGTTTTACTTTTTTGGTTGGCTGGGTTTTTTGTGCCTCCGTAAGCATCTGGCTTTTGGATTGGTTTTGGCAAAAGGGCCCTTGGTTGCCTCACTCATGTGGACATGAAGACTGAATAAAAAGGTTAATATAAAGAGTAATATCTTTGAACAACCATAGCTATTCCCACTTCTTTATTAATGGAAGGTAAAACAACCGAATTTCACCCACTGGGAACATATTTCCATTTAAATAAACCAAACCAAACCAAACCAAACCAAACCAAACCAAACCAAACCAAACCAAACCAAACCAAACCAAACCAAACCAAAATAAACCAAACCAAACCAAACCAAACCAAACCAAACCAAACCAAACCAAACCAAACCAAACAAAAATTTTTAAACTGAGAAGGGATATACTTATGGTACTTTAAAAAATCACACAAGATTTGAAATTCTACCTTAAATTTACAGTATTCTGTAATCTGTCCTATACATAACTGCTAATGTTTATGTGGAAATAATATTGAACTACACTATCTAACTGACATGTAGAAAGTCAATTTTGGGAAGAGAATAAGGAAAAAAATGGAAGTCACTACCCATTTCTACTGATGCACCCAGCCAGCTGTGTCATTTGAATTGTATTTTGGATCTAAGGGGGCCATTCCTTGGTACTCATGAAACTTCTATGGCTCAGCCACTTTCAAAAGTCCCTTTAGTGCTCAAAGGAGTCCTTAAGCTTTACAATCCTGTTAAAGCCTTCATTTTCCACTCAGATTAACCTTTATACTTTGAATCATTGGAGTATTCATCCTCACTTGAAAGAAGACTGAGGAAGTTATGGAAAGTTTGAGTCAGGAGTTCATCGTTTTGAGGTTTGGCTAGTGTTTTTTAAATGTGGAGGAAAAATAAAACTCTCTTAGAGCCCTACAAATAAAAATGCCTTGTTCTAAAGAAGAGACATAAACTATCAAATGCAGTGAAATGTTTTTGTTAAATAATAAGCAACAGAAGCATAAAGAAATAAATATTTTTCATAGAGGTAAAATATATACAACTATAAAATCATAAATAAACTGGAGAATTATAATATGAATTTGTAAATTGTATGCAAATAGCTTGAAACCAGATCTACAAAGACATAAATAAAGCAACAAGACTGAAAGGTTTATATGTTGGCTTGTTTATAGAGTAGCACAAACATTTTTCTTTTTTAATTGGCAATTAATTTTCCGCAGCCATCTAGGTACTTTCATGTCAAATTACTTTCCCTATACTAAACAAGATTAGGCATCCAAGCAGCAAAGCACTTATGTGAAAAGTGAGAAACTGACTGTCAAGTAGATATTTTCCACATATAACCAATTAAAATGTTTCTTTTGTGATGAATGGATGTTGTAATTCCACTTCTTGTATTTCTACTTTGGTCTGCACACCTGCCTAAATTCCTGGTTCTTAAGTGTGAGAATAGATAAAGGCAACACTGAGTTCCTTTGCTGTTGCTCTTGCTCTTTAACTCCAGGACAAATGTAGTGTACAAACATCTTTTATTGAGGTCCGAGTTATAAATAATATATCTAACCAGTAACATTGCCATACAAATTTTAGTTCAGATGAATACCCACAATACAATGCATGAATACAAGCTTTTTAGCAGGTCATTGCTTTGATGACTTTTTTCTTTTGCCTCATTTCAGTATTTTTTCAAGATGTCTCCTCATTTGGAAATAGGGCTACTGACACGTAAGGTATAAAGCGATGTATTATTGATACTCTTCAAATGAATGACATAAAAAGGAAAATATTGATTTTAAGAAGATGTCTCATTTTTCTTATTTCACAGAAGACTGATGCAGGTTCATGTGGCTATCAATATTATTTGAATTAATGCATATTCCTTACTATTGATTGTTTTAACAATGATTGTCATAACTGATTTATGGACATTTATACATGTTAAATTTTTAAAAAGGCAAATATCAGATTTGTATATATAGATGGATTGACCTGAATAAACAAGATTGCTAAATGTTAATGACACCGTGTTTGATAAAATTTACATTATTACACATTATTTTCAATACTTCGTTTTTAAAGGGCTAGTTAAAAACCTCAAAGATTTCTTGGAGAAATTTTAGTGTAGGGCAGATTCTGCTACTCTTATACATGGTATCTTATTCAACAAGTCATACCTTTGATTTCAGTGGGGTTTCTTATAAATAAATAAAACAGAGGAATAAAGTTAAACGTAGCTTAAAAATCAGTGGAAACCTCTATATTGACTTCAAGGGGCTTTGGATCAGTTCCCAGAATGGTCAACCTGAACATAAACAGGAAAAAATAGGGGGGAGGGAGGGAACCCAAAACTTTCCAGGGGAGGTGACTGTCTTTAATAGGGAAATAAACCCAGGTAAAAAGCAATGTCCAAAACAAAGTAGTTGAGGTAAGTATAAAGAATTTAAGATACATAAAAGAGAAATTCTACATTTCAGAAGAAATGCCTTGAATTACAGGGAAGTATCCTGGACAGCACAATATAGTGATTTAAACTACACAAGTTCTCTGATATATTTAAGAAACTGTTTGGGGAAACATCCAGAAGCTTTATGAATTTATCTTGCCATGTATATGTCTAAAGGACCAGTATTGTCTGAAGAGATTGGGCTGCAGCACCTCAACTCTTAGGCAAGTGCACTAGAGAAAAAAATAGGGATTCATTTCATGTTGTGTTCAGTATTTGTAGGGTTGCTGCTAGTTTTTTAAGTCTAATCAAGTCACCCATACATAATAAATGAGGAAAAACAAATAAAGGAAAATACATCTTATCTTTAAATGGGGTTGCAAAACAGATGAAGTGAAACATACTTCTGAAATACCTATTGCTTTGCACTGATTGGAAAGGAAACCAAAATTATTACTTTAGCCTTAGTAGACTATGTGTTAAATATTTCAAATCAAGTGAAACTAATTCCAGGTGTTTGGAGAGTGCTTGTAAATACCCTGGAAAGTAAAACTGTCTGAGTTCTGTTAGGACTCAGAGAAATTAAGGATGACCAGGATCTGAGTTAGAAGCCAGAGCAAGAGCCTGATGTATGCCCATCAAGGCAGTTTCACCAGGATAGTTGCCACAGTTGCTTGACACAAGTTAACCAGTCTCCCTTTCAGAAGAAATGTTGAACTAAGCAGAGGAAGATTTAAGAGATGTTTTGTTCTATTCAAACTTAAACAAGAATATAGCTTATCTTTACCATGTCGGCAT
>NW_010415832.1:86984-90391 GCF_000710305.1 Buceros rhinoceros silvestris | reverse complement strand
CATTTCGGCATTCCTTCTGACCTGATTGTATCACTTTGTGTTTAAAGATAATGCACTTACATTGCTGGTTTGTTTGGCTCTTGTTTTTTGTTTTTTTTTTTTTTAATCTGGTTTTGTTTTGTTTTGATTTGTTTTGTTTTGTTTTCAACCAGTTTGGTCAAGGCAAGAACATGTAACTTTTTTACCCTGCATTTTAAAAATTATAATCTCTTACCTTGAAAACTTGAGGGGCAATTATCATAAATTCACATGTGATTTAACTGTAAAAATATTTATTGAAGTTAATAATACATGAAATGCCCAAATATTGAAGATGTGAATACGCAAAATGTCCAGTCTGCCTTTACACCAAAAACAATTGGAGGAGGTTTTGCTGTTACCATCTCTACTAATTGCGACTACAATATTTCTAATATATAATGACTTCATATTGAGAGCTCAATTCCTTTCCACTCTCACTACAGTTCCAACAAAGCAGCTGACATCTGGTAATCCTTGAGATGCTTTGGGTTCTGTCACTCTTTTCTGTCTCAGATTCGGATTGGATAGATTGCAAACAGATATACTATTTTTTTTATTCACAACTTATTTACTATGTAATTGCATAGTAAATACAGTCTGATTACAAGAAAATCACATGCTTGTTTATCTTGGTTGAAAATGTAAGATATTCTGCAGCTATTACTGTTAGAATCATATGACAGTTACACCACAAATATTAAAATATTTGTCATATATTTAGAAATAAGTAGTGTAGATTTTATTTACTAGGAAAAAACAGACTCACAAAGACTGTCATCTTAGCTTTGGAACTTTCAGAGCATTTTATGCTGTGATTAAGAAAATTGTATAACCCTTTATATACACATACCGTACCTGTCCCACAGAAGAGATGTGTTTGATCTAAACCGATAAGAATGCAATAGCCATTTGAGAAACGTGTTTGACAGGCAGGCTTCAAAGGTGGTGGTGTGATTCAGACATGCACTTTGTTTCCCCTGAAAAACTGCTTTTTCCTTGTTTCTCATATCTTTATAGCTCTACTTAGGCTAAGAAACATGAAAGTATTCTTGTGTCTCATGATCATATATAAACACTGGTTGTATCCTAAGTCTATGTTAGGTGAGACCTGCGTGTGCTTCACTGTTTCTTGCTGTTGTTTGTCTCTGGTGTTTTTTACCAGCTTCCAGCAAGAATAAATCCTGAGGCACTGATTAGTTGGCATCCCCGACCCACTCCAAAACTTAGCCAATCTCAGCAGTGAGAGGAATGGGACTCTAGGGTTTAAGAATGAATCTCGATCTAGTCTGAGACTTCGATACCACTGTGGCTTAACCTTCTGACACTGAAATGAGGACAAAGATACTTCGCCCTTTTCACAACATGAAGACAAGTCACAGGAAGGTGGTTTTATCAATACTAGTGCTACTTATTAATAGGTAAGAAGTATGCAAAATTTATTTATTTATTTATATATACTGTTGCTCTAGTAGGGTCCTAAACAGCTACAATTATAAAAACCAGGCAAGTGTCAGGAAGGCCTTCAGTATATCCATGGAACAAATCTAGTTTTTACATATTAAATAATCTTATCACTTTCATGTTAATTGTCACACAAAAATTACAATCCAATTACTGCCAGCATTTCTATCATGATACAGAATATGCTGCAGACTTACCTGGCTTATACCTCCTCTTTGGAGCCCATTTTTTTCCCACCAGACACGGGAACTATGAAGCTGAAGAATTTCCACTACTGTGGAATATCACAAAGTCTCATGGGAAATGTAGTTTCTCTGTGAATAATGACTAATGAGGAAGAAGGGGTATGTTAGCCCTTCAGATACAAGCTTTAATGACTGAACAGGGAAATTAAATTTAAGATTTCTGTTAGATAGTGGAAATGTGAAGTAAATGGGATTGGTAAACTTTCCCTGAGAGTCCCCTACATCTCTAAGTTTTCCTAAAATTATGTCATTGTGAATGTAAGAAAATACTGCCTCCTTCTTCTTGACATCACTATATCAGCAAAGCCTTCATACTTTCCTGTTCCAGAGTAGCTTGGAGAAGAAACAGGGATGTGAGATTCATTAAACTATTGTTAGTCTCTAACAAGGTGATACTACATACTATGGTCTTAGCTTTGGTGGTGAGCTAAGGTGCTGTGTTTGCATTTGGTTTTGTGCTGAAACAGGCTAAGAATATCCGTTGTACCAGCTACTACACTTCAGGCAAAAGGGCAGTAACTAGTTTCTAAGGAGTGAAAATTTCTTAAATTATATGACTTTATCTATCATGGCAACCTTGTGATGGTTTAATTAGCCCATAAGAAAACTCATGGAAATTAACCCATGGAAACCTGGATAGTAACAACAGTTTGTCTTACAAAGCTGAAAAACAAAATCAAAAAGATGAGAAAAACATTTTCTGAGCACCAGTTAAACAACAATTTCGACGAGAGTAATGTATATTATGTTCACAATACACACGCATTCTGATTACTAAAATGTGTGTCATTTAGGAAGGACAGGTGGGTTCACACACGTGAGCAACTGTAACATCTTAATCAGAAGTAAAAAAAAAACCAACAACCAAATACATACCCACTTTGTAGCATGGGAACACCTCAACATTGTCTCGAATGATGGCATTAACACTTCTGTGCTGCTGGGACTTTGCTTAGTACAGCCTCTCTATCCTGTTCGCCTTTTTCCATAGCTACATTATGCTGATGGCTCTTATTTATGCTTATGGTTCTGATATCATTCTAAAGACAGATTTCATTGTATAAACACTCAAAACAGTTATTTTTGTTTTGGGCTGGAGTCCATATTTATTTTCAAGCCTGCAAACACATTACGCTTTGCCAATTCAACTGAATCTTTCTCAGCCACCCTCTACCAAATAATGCATGACCTCCTCGTTTCACAGCATAAGGATTTAACATATGTTGTTTACAGTTGTATGTTACCTTCACCATTATAACACTCAGGGGAGTGAGGATTTTCCTAGTATATGTTTTAGAAACACTGAAGTTTTCTGCAATTTCACCTTCTTAAGTAGCCTCTGACAAATCTGCCATGAGATTACAAAAGCAGTGGACTCTGGACCAAGCTCAATTTTATATTACATTGCTTTCACTTGCAAAGGAACTCAAATAATAACTTCTAAATTAAACAGCTGTAGAGATGTTAAGGTATTCTCTATGGACTCTGTGCTGTTGTCTGCAAGACGATGATTCTGGAATTCTCAGGTATTGTCCCCATGAGGTGCTTTTTGCACTGACCTGTACATTTTTTCTGTCTATGTCCCAGTTTCTTTGCACAGTGTTTGTCCTTGAACCAACAATAATTGGCACTGTGAGACTGTGTTTCATAATAAAAATATACGATCTGTAAGTGTTCCCT
>NW_010415832.1:62861-86871 GCF_000710305.1 Buceros rhinoceros silvestris | reverse complement strand
TCCCTACACTGTCCTTCCTGCTTTTCTCCTTGTGGATTTCCTGATAAACAGATTTTCTGATGCTGTTGTGACCCCTTGACATCTTCAGCAGCAGTCCAAATAAAAATAATGTTACCTAATATACAATTTATGGTGAAAGCAACCACAATCAACAGCTGATTTGTGTTTTCTTAATTTTCCATACTACATACTCTATGGCCCTTTAGAATTAAGAATTGTTCCTTAACTCTTCACTGAAATCACCTGCTTATTGGTGTTTCACCTACCCTACACCTACTCACTACATTTCATTCAGCCACTTATTATTTTTCTTAATTTTCCATACTACATACTCTATGGCCCTTTAGAATTAAGAATTGTTCCTTAACTCTTCACTGAAATCACCTGCTTATTGGTGTTTCACCTACCCTACACCTACTCACTACATTTCATTCAGCCACTTATTATTGTTTGGGTTTGTTTTTTTTTTTTTAACCTGTCTGACGCAAAAATTTATAGGTTCTACCCTACTGTGCTCCATAAAGGTGCCACCATTTTCTCATCGCTAATACCAGTAATGACTACATACTGTTACATCCTCTCAGTACAGGTGCTTCAGTCCTCTACTGAGCTATCAAATGAGATGTTTCCCCCAGGCAGACAATTTAAGTGCCTTTCCTTCCATATCTGAGCTGCACTGCATCCAATGCTGCAGCATGTGCTTTTAGCTTTATTTTCTGTCTCCATATAATTTGCCTTTATCTGCATATGTCGAATAGGGTCTTGAGTTTGGCAGTTGTCTTGTGTCTTGCTGCATGCTTGCAGCACAGAGTCTCAGACAATCTTTGTGTATTACCCGTGTAGGAGTGTATGGAGTGTGCTGCTATCTCAGGTTTGCCATTTCTACAGCTATGCGAGCTGTCTTGAATCACTTCCCTGTCCTCCATGTGCTTTGGCATAGCTTCCAGAATGATCTGTTCTGTGGTCTCCCCAAGCTGACAGGTTGGTAGTGCCTCCTTTTTATTGTTTTTAAAAATGGGTGCAATGTTTCATGTTTCCGGTCACCAGGGACTTCACCTGACTGCCAGGGCTTTTCAAATATGATGGAGAGTGGCTTGGCAACTATATCAGCCAGTGACTTTGGGACACTGGGATGCATCTTGTCAGGTCCCATAGACTTATACATGTTATGTTTTCTGAGGTCGTCACGAGCATGGATCTTCTCCGCCAGTGGGAGGGACTTCGCTCCTCTGGTTCCCATCTTGAGGTCCATCCACTTGAGATGTGTGAGAAAAGAGGTGGTTAGTGAAGACTGAGGCAAAAATTTGTTGAATACCTCAGCCTTCTCCTTGTCTCTTGTTACCAGTTTGCCAGCCTTGCTTATCAGGTTGGATGTGTTTTCTTTGATCTCCCTTTTCTGATTGACATACGTGTAGAAGCCCTTCTTATTATTCTTGTCAACTCACACCTTTCCCACATAGGCACTGAAAAATGAATTTCCCAAAAAGAGGAGCTAAACACAAAATTTGTTTGATAGGTTAAAAGGAAGAAAACTAGTTTATAACAATGAGCTTATCAGAGCAAAGAATTAGTACAGGATAACAGTGAGGATAACCTGGGTAAAGTAGTGATCTTTTTTGTGGACAAGGGCTTCATCAGTCTTTATTTGTTGTATGTCTAAGAACTATTTTCCCTCCTTAATCTCGTTAGATATCAATCTATATCTTGTTCAAGGATTCATACACTAATTTTTGTTTTTACTTAAAGTGCACAATAATTCTAAATCTTTCATTTTATAGGACAGTTACAACATTAACAGGCTCAGTCTTAGTCTCTAACACTATGGGGTAACAGTAATGGGAAAGCGGAAATTAAAATAAAGAGATTTTGCAAGATAATCTGTTTTAACTGTTTTAGTCCCCAAAGAAATCTCTTTTCCTGTCAGTTCTACAGGGTTTTTTTATTTTAGACCAGAATGCTACAAAATAAGTTTTAAAATCTTTTCGCGACCTCATATTCTATTCAATCACATCTATTCAAACATCCCTCTCAATACTTAAGTTAGCATGAAGACTAACCTTATGTTTGAACTCTCATTCATCCTTATTCTTTTTGTCTCTAACTGCTGACAGAGGGTCCATAGCTATAGCACACAGTAGTGATCGAAACGACTGTTTCTGATTATTACTGGTTTTGGACTTAGTACAGTTGTCCTACATTTCTAAAAAGCAGATATGCAAATCCTCAGTTTAACGGAGACCAATTTTTTTTTCAGAGTTCCTAAATATGCCTTTTCTACCTTGCCACGTACATTTTTACGTATCAAAACCTTTCTCATTTTTATGTGCTATATTTGAAGTTCAATATATCTCTAATATTACAAGTCTACTTGGCAAGTGTCTCTCTTTTTTAGTTGTGAAAACTCTCTGCTTCTTTCTAAGAAAAGAAAATTTCTCATCGTGTGATCTCATTAAGTCTATTTCCATTGGAGTTAAAGATTGTTTTAGAGCCCTGTGAAGGCTGGCTATAAGAACTTCGGAAAACTGCTGTGGATTTCTAATCACAATACTCACTTCCTCCTTTGTCATGGGGCAACGTAAGAATTTCTTTTCCAAAAGGAAGGACACTTCAGATTGCTTTTAACTTTCTGTTTGTTTAATCTGCATCATCCTATATAAAATTATCAGAAAATATCCATTATTTCTTCTGAATAGTGATCAACTTCATCTAATCTCATATTTCTTTAACTAATTGTAGGGGTTGCTGTAACATTTTTCCCTCAACACTACAAGTATATCAAATAGTCTCTCCTTTTTAATGCAGAAGTGACAGATCAGGCCATTTTCTAAGAATATTCTGCATCCTGATTTACTACAGAAAATATTTATACAGTATGTATCACTGGACAGAAAATACTAGGGCTTCTAATAGTAACAGATTAATTAAAAGCTAATCAGCCTCAGGATCTCATTTTTTAACCATGTGGGTTTTTTCTATGAAAAATCCATGTAGATGTAGGGTTGACAGATATGACACAGTATTTGCAGAGAACCTGAACCCTTCCAAAATGACAGCTAAAATTGAGGTAGGACACTGGCTATCTCAGTTGGTGCTTATGGTTAGACAACTGATTCATGCTCTTACGAACTACCACATGACTAAATTCATGGAAGAGTTGATGGAATTGCAAATCATTTTCCGTACATATTAAATATGTTTTGTATTTCCACAATAAAGCTCAATTTTTTACTCTTCTTTCAATATTCAATTAGTATTTCCCTAGCAATTAAAGGTTAAACAGGAACAGTACTTTGTTTATCCGATTCGCAACAATGAACCTCAATGGACCAGAATGATCAGAGCACAGATTATCAAATATAGCCCAGTTTACTATCGCTTTTTGTGCATGGCTAATAAAGATTCACAGTAAAGGAATATCCACCCTTAAAATCACTTAACAAATACGTCTTTAAGGTCAGTTATAGTGTATTTGCAAAGTTATGTGACAGATATGCAGCTGTAGTGTGCACATTCCCACAGACTGGACAGAACATCATGTCCAGCTTCAGGGACAGGGCTGACTGCTAATGCAACTGAGCTTATGGTGGCATAGGTCACCAACCAATACTCTTTCTGTGTCACTCCCACTCAATCTAAAGAAATAAACAGACGAACAGCAAAAAAAGAAACAACAAAAAGAAATAACATTAAACCAAAGCAAAAATAAATGAAATGAAATTGAATGAAGTGAAATGAAATAATAAAATAAAATGCTTTATGGGACCTAACTTGTCCCATATTTCTCTATCATAAATAACTTATTCCTTTCCTTAAAGTGACACTTTTTTCCCTCAGCTCACAAATATATTATTGCAGAATCCTGTCAGTTCTCCTCATCTTCCATTCAGGTGCCACAAATCTTTTTGCTCATCCTAGCTCCTTTTGAAAAACTCTTCGAATAACTTTGAAAAAACCTTTCAGGTATTGGAGTGCATCTAAAGAAGAGCTATGAAGCTTGTGAAGGGTCTAGAGCACAAGTCTTATGAGGAGCAGCTGACAAAACTGGGGTTGTTTAGTCTGGACAAAAGGAAGCTGAGGTGACACTTTATCACTCTGTACAACTACCTGAAAGAAAGTTGTAGTGAGGTGAGGATTGGTCTGTTCTCCCAAGTAACAAGTGATAGGAGAAGAGGAAATGGCCTCAAGTTGTACCAGAGGAGATTTAGATCGGGCATCAGCAAAAATTTCTTGAACAAATGTTTGTCAAGCACTGCAACAGGCTATACAGGAAGTGTTTGTGTTCACCAACCCTGGAAGTACTTAAAAGACATGTAGATGTGGTGCTTAGTAATATGGTTTAGTGGTAGATTTGGTAGTGATCAAGCTGGACTTGATGATCTTATGGGTATTTTCCAATCTAAATGATTCTATGATTCTAACTCCTCACAAATACAATGATTTACAACTTGTCTCTCAGAGAATCCAGTTATCTCCAAATTGTATCTGTCATCTTGTTATTCCAAATTCAGTTTCTTAAACATTCCCCACCCAACACCTAACCCCCAATTCAATTTAGATATCAACTTCTTCATGAACATTTTCTATCATCCATTTCAGCTTCCCTGGCAGTCTGCTCACTAACCCAGCTAGAAGTACTTAAAAGACATGTAGATGTGGTGCTTAGTAATATGGTTTAGTGGTAGATTTGGTAGTGATCAAGCTGGACTTGATGATCTTATGGGTATTTTCCAATCTAAATGATTCTATGATTCTAACTCCTCACAAATACAATGATTTACAACTTGTCTCTCAGAGAATCCAGTTATCTCCAAATTGTATCTGTCATCTTGTTATTCCAAATTCAGTTTCTTAAACATTCCCCACCCAACACCTAACCCCCAATTCAATTTAGATATCAACTTCTTCATGAACATTTTCTATCATCCATTTCAGCTTCCCGGGCAGTCTGCTCACTAACCCAGCTACTCTGTCCACTCTCTTCGTAAGAAACAAGCTCATGGAATAGTGTGTCTCCTAAAGCCAGAGTCCTGCTTTTGGTGCGACGATCGTATCACCTGAAGAGATGAAGAAGAACGATCTTTACCTGAGAAGACATGTAAATAGCACTGATTCTGGTCCTAATTGCACAATGAATCAATTTTCATTGCAAAATTCAGAACAGAATTTTTGTCAAGTCATATTCTACATTATTTACAATATTATCCTGGGAAAATTATTTCATATACTGGCATCTATGACAGAATATGTAGCCACATACTCTGTTAAGACAGAAGCTACACTCAATCTTCTTTTAAACTCTTATAATGTACTTTGAAACACTAGTGCAGTCGACATGTTGCTTAATTGCTGTCTAAGTCCTAATAACCTCAAAGAGAATAAGAGCAGCTACTGGCAATTTAACAGCACTAACATCACAAGATGAATCTAGGTAATGGATATAACATGTGAGGGACCAGTGGACTAATTTACTTAAAACAAAATGTGATTAAATGATCTGAATACAAAATACCTTCAGCAGGTCAGGTACATCTACACTATGCGATGAACTGCTGGATGGATGCCCAAGCCAGTTCTGGAAAGCTAGTATTTCTGAACTGTCAGTTCAGAAACCAGACATATTATAGCCCGTAGCAAACTTTGCATTTTCTGAGGCAAAGGTGAGTTGGGAGTACTGCATTAAAAGTGCAGCTATGAAGCTCTGAGGAATGTGATAAAAATAATTTCTGAGTGGAAAGAAATAGGAAATACTGAAGTACAATTTGTCTGATGTCTTTAGATGTCTCACTGAGAGGAGATTAATTGTACCCTAGAGTGCCTATTTATTTCCTTGGAGTATAGGTGAACTCATACGAAGATATATTTGGCTTGATTCATTTGCTTGCAGAAAGGAGTCTTATGCCAGTTGAGACACTCCAGAGTATCTGAGACAACAGTTCACAGATGTGACTCACAAGCTAGAATAGCCTCGAAGAGCATTCTGCTATGGTAGCCGTAGGCCAGATGGAAGATCAAGAGCATCTCAGCTGGTATTACTGGCTCTGTTGTAAGAGTGAATCATCCTTCAGGACTCCCGTTCTTGGCAGGTCCCAGCCACCCCGCGCCCAGGTCTGTGATGTCCGGACGTAGAGCAGCAACTTCTTCACGGGCACCCCCTTGCCATGGCGGGGGGAGCTTGCATGCCCTTGTGAGGTTGAGAGCTGTGCTGGTGGTGGCATGCGCCGCCGGTAGGGTCTCCCAAGCCAGACAGGTCTCAACTGAAGGGTCAGACAAAGTGTGTCCACAGGCAGGATGGGCTCACTAGCCTTCGGGCAGCCATCCTAGGAGAAGGACAACTCTGACTCCAAACCCGGGCAGATGGAGCTCGTTTAGCCTTGTAAGGCATCCATCATCTAAGAGAAGAATACTCTAACCAAACCTATGACCCGAGGACTTCGCTGTCACCATCCAAGCTCGCTAGGTCCTGGCAGATGAACCTCAGGTGTAAAGGGTGGAGCCAGTTCCGCGCACACTGCGCCTCACCTAAAAAATCCACCGCGCAGGCCCGAAGGGTGCACTCAGCGCTTCCAGTGAGCGTGGGAAAAGCCCTTCCCAGATCTTCATTCATGAAGCCAAGCCATGATGATGATGATGATGATGATGAAGAGTGAATCAAGCACCACTGTGTAAATGTGAGAAAATGAGAGCTCAGGATTGGAGGCATTCATACGTAGGCCTATGAATGTGAATGTTTACCTGAGGGCTCTGTTTCTGAGCCCTCATTATAGTCTATTTCCCTATAAAGGAAGAGATTTTCTTGTCTAAGAATAGGCATTTTATTGCCATTTCCACCCTAGATTAGTTTCAGTTGCTACTACTGAATTGTACTCATACTCATTTTAGTTGATAGAGTTGGAAGGGATACTTAGGTACCTACTGGTCTTTGCTTTGAGCTCCAGTTTGCAGATACCTTGATTGCACTGACTGTATCTCCATTGACTGTATTTCCACTGACAACAGTGAGAGCATGTTCCACATGTGGTCACCACCATTTAGATACCCATTATATGAAGAAACCTATTCAATTTGGAATTAAGTCCTACCCTGTAAAGCTAAATTGCATAAATCTAGTGCCTTTGCTAAATCTCTCTAGACTCCTACATCCTGCAGTGATCTAGTGCCTGGAAATTAACTTCAGCACAATTTAACACGTAGAGCCAGGTCAGGCCTGGAACTATATGAAAACTAATATGCCTTCTGGTACCTGTAGCACAGAGAAGCAGATGAAGAGAAGTCTGTCTAGTCAGCCTTACTACCTCCATCTTGGGACTGGTCTTCTTGGCCTTATGCTAGATTTTACCTTGCACAACAGGTGTCTCTATGTTGTGGTTTTGAGCACTTTGATAAGATAGTTTATTAGACTGGCACAATGTTAAGATTGAGTTCCAAGCCTTCTCAGCTGAATAAAATGCCCAGAATTTAAGTGTAAAGGAACAGGTGTGGAATAAAGGGCTCAGCTCAGATCTAGCATATACAGAACTAATAAAACTTGTCAGATCTTTGTAGAAATCTGGATTATCTCTTCACTAAGTTCTTGTTTCTAGAAACTTGGTGCAGATGTTGGAGAACAGCACAAAGGGGATGGACTGCAACACACAACTCTATATTTTACCAGTCCCACAGTGCCCAAGGTCTATACATTCTTAAACTCTATTAAAACTGTGAAAAGACTTTCTAATTCATGGACAATCAACAGTGTGGATAAGATATTTTTATTTCTAAACTCTGTTGAAATCCATGTGAAAACAATCCATCATGCTTGATGTATGCAGTGACAATGAGCTGGGCAAGTGTCCTGTCCCTGTGCTAGCAATCCTGCAAAGCAGTCTGTGAGTTGATTTTGCCTCTGTTCCCTGTACAATGCAAATGACAGCTATTTTTCTTCCAAGTGAGAGGAAACTGGAGATAAAGATTACATTTTGGTTCTTGTTCAGCTAAAGTGAATAGAAAATCCTGTATATATAAAGGATTTCCCATTGAATACAACTACACAGACTTTCCAGTTATGAGTAAATAATGAGGAAAACTTTAAAAAGAATGAGATAGAATATAAAAATGATCACAATATTTCTCCTGAGAAAATTATTCCATCAATGATCCTTCCATCTCGGAATGATGGTTTTTACAAAGACTTGTTTATGTCAATTTTAATCTTAGTTGTGCATACATAGTGCAATATTTCAACCTCCTTGAGTTGCAATTGCTGTATGAGAATACTGTGCAGGAGTTTAGCTTGAGATCTACTGTGCATTGCCAACATTTCCTTAACTTACTAAAGTTTATAAAAGTAAGACATAGGTTGGCATCATTTCTATGTGACTACTACATGGTGCCTACTTTTTATCACCTTGCTTTCCTCTAGGTGCTTACACACTGTCTGCTTTAATAAATGTTCTATCATTTACTATCTATCGAACTTTAACTTGTTGTTCTGTAATTTCCTAGATTGATTCCTCTGCTGTTTTAGAGGAAGCTATCCAATATTTTAGAGAACCCATTCTTCCCAGAAAGGAAAGCATAATACTCTTTAAACGCTTTTCAACCTCATCTTTTTATCTCAGGCATACTCATGATCCTCTACTGTCAATTTTACAATAACTGTGCATGGTGTGAACCTCTGCTGAAGTTCTTGGTCCTTGGTCCAGTTTGGGTTACATTTAAATCCTGAGAAATTCCATTGAAATGTCATCAGTCAGTCTGGATTGCCTAAACACCTGAGAAGAAAATGAAGCCTAAGGAGCACTGGGCATCAAATTGTCAGTTCAGCTAACTGTGTAAAGTGAGGTAACAAAACTCTGAAATCTGACAGTATTTGCCATTCTTTGTGATGAAGTGCTTGCTTAATTTGTTTCTACACTGTATAAAATGGTGATTTTTAAAAATAATTTTGGATCGAGTATTTCTTTATAATTAATCTTGGAGAAAAAATGTTGTGGTTCAGTGAAAGGCATCTATATTCCAGGTGACTGCTTCTTTTACACCTCTGCTCCAGGGAGCAGGGGATTGTACCAGCTGCTGAGTAACAGAAGGTGATAGAAGGTTTAACACTAATAAAATACCTGTGTAAGGACAGAACCTTGAAGAACAAAATAAGCAAAAAAATACAGCCCTTTAGGGTACCTACTTATTCCTATATTCCACAATAGGAGTCAGCTACTGCTTAGTACCAGAGCCTGCCAAGCTTTCTCATGTTTTCACACACTCAGTAAACACTAATTTCCTTGACTATGAAGTTCCTCATTTTGTCTGTCCTTGCTTTTGTTTGGAAGTGGGTTCACGGGTCCAACAGAGACCATAACCAAAACCACACACCGAGAGAAAAGCTTCCTTCAGAAAAAGTTTCCGTTGCGTAAAATCCTTCTTCATATTATCAACAAAACCAGAAAGGTTCAATGAGGAATGTGAAAGCAGAACCTGCACAAAATAACAGAGACGACTTATTTTGATTTGTAGTATTACATTTCATCCAACTATATCTACATTTTCCACCTCATTCACTGGTATATTCAAACGTGTCTGTGCAGATACAATGGGAAATCTTACATTTATTGTTTCTAGGGCATATCACTTTAGAATGGCCTGTCTTATGTCATTATTGCCTTTTAGGGGCAGTTTTGCTGCTGTATAAAATGCACAAAACTAAAGATACACGTGGAATATTTAGAGGCTGAAATCTGTGTGAGCACTAAGTTCATTTAATACCTACTGTTTGTACTACAATTCCCCTTTCAGAATACGCCTGTGCCCTGTTTACATCTTCAGTGTTTTGGTAAACATTTGTGACCCTTATCTTTTACGTAAGAAATTGGAGGAGGGAAGGAAAATAAGAAAGCTTAGTACTCTCTCATATCTCACTGAAATTATGGCTCATCAGAAACAGCTAAAATAGTATTTTTTCTCTCTAAGGAGACTCTGCATGAGAAATTTTTGCAGGTGCTCAGACTGAAATCATATATTAGGTCTGAATAATGATGATTCTTAATGATGTATAATTTGGAAATAAGAAAATCTCAGGACTGAGAAATAAAACCTCTGTGTGTACATACTAAGTTTACGGATAGACGGTTTACATTCATCATAATTACAAGGAAAAAATAATCATGTAATGGGTAAAAGATATGCTTTTATTTTTCCTTTTTAGTTCAAATGTTCGTGTCTGCTTGCTTTTGATGAAGAGTGTCTGAGGGAAGTGAAAAAGAGAAAGGGGAAAGTGACAAATACTGTTAATAAAATTTGGAAGGGTATCTTTTATTATAATAAAAAAATAAAGGAGGAAATCTGGCTAAAACATGATCAGAAGAGTCTGATTTTTTTTTCCCTGAAGAAATGGGATGTTTTCTTATACAAAGATATGCCAGGATGAAACCCTAGGATAAACAGGAGGTTCCTGAAAGCAGTCGCAGGAGCAGAACAGGCTCTAGTCTCTTCAGACTCTCTGTTAGGAATGTGCTGAACTGTTTTGAGCAGCCTTAAGAGCAGCCAGCTCAAGCATACTGTTCATTTATGAGGGACAAGAGAAATGTAAATCTAAATTGCTTGCTAGCGTCAAAAGATGCAGCAGCATCTCTCTCAACCTGGTACACTTGCCAAAGCTACTGGAGTAGCATCCGCTATAATAACATCTTCCAGCAAACAGCAGTACAGGTTTGCTGCTGTCTGCCAAAACAAGAAAGCAAATCCTTAGAACAGTATGACTCACATCTAGAGTCTTCCTCAGAAAAACCAACTAATACTCTTTCCAAAAATACTACCCAGAAAAACAAAAGATGTGCCCAAAATTTTGGAATTTCTTTGTTTTCTTCTTTTTATGATTTTGGAGTTCTAGCTATACATGGGCTGAGATTAAGAAAAAAAAAGTGTTCTTTCTCCTTCCTGAAGTTTGCTTCCTAACTGAATGCATCCTAATGGCAATTCTTAGGTGACATTGTATCACATGACAGAACCTGAGTTCACAAAGATGAAATCCCGGGTGAAGCACTATTTAGGTATTTTAACTTTTTAGGTATCACAAGTGATAAATCATAAGCCCTTTTCTAGGTAGGTCTCATTTATAATTATTTTAGTGATGCTAGATCCTGGACAAAATTAGGAAATTAAACTTTTGCTGTCTAGTTGTCATAATACTATATTTTGTTAAATCTAGTGTAGAATTTAACCTATTTGTCCAATATTGCCTGGAATGTTATTACGAATTCTTAGACCTTTGATGTGTATGGTAAGATAAGAAGAATGAATTACAGGAATAGTTTTGAAACTAGATGCTCCAGATGATAAGTAGAATATCACATAGATTTAGTTTCTGATTGAAGGCATTGTTCTCATTTAAATTGAAGAGAACATTTCTGTTAATAACCAGGATTCAATTATCATTCCAAATGATGGTAAAGAAAAAGTATTCCTGGTATTAAATATATTTCTTTTTCTTCATCATATGTTCTTTTCTGCTTTTGCTCTGAGGACTGTGATTTTAATCCTCATGAGAAATTCAAAACAGAAACAAGGTTAAAAATTTGGAGAATTTGTCTTTTGGTTCAAACCAAACCCAACAATTTTTCTTGGTCCTTGGCCTGACTTTCTCACATCTATGCAAAACAGGTAAAAGAAATTATCAAGTCACAGAGGTGAAGTCATCTTGTCTTTGCTTTGCATACATGGAAACATGCATCATCAGGTAAAACTGACCAAGTGTCCATAGATTAAGAACCTAGTTGTAACTATTGATGGCTATTTTAATTTTTTTTTTATTTCCATCTTCTGTTGAAAGCATTTTAAAATGCAACTTACAAAGCTAGAATTCCTACCCATTATAGATATAGTAATAACTTTCCAATTAGTAAATTCATTGCTATACTGCATAATCAGCTTTTTGAAGACATGCATTATAGTAAAGGGAAAAAAAAAATCATTCGATAGTAACATAGTAGTCCCCTTAAAGTTTTGATTAACTTTATAGCAATAATGCAATATCATTATACTTTCATAAATTAGAAGAAAAAGTGAATGTATATCAAGTAAGGGTCTTGTATCTTTACAAAAACATGCATCTTCAATTTAAAGTAACGTAAGTCCAATGACATTAATTTCTTAAGTAGGAGGTGACATACATATACTCAACACAAAACTATAAACCAAGCATTTAAACATCTCAACAGTTAAAGGTTTCAAAGAAAACTGTAAAGCTCCTAGTCATTAAACGACATACAGTAACATCAAAACAATTGACATGAGCAAAGGCAATTGAGATCATCTATTACAGATGGGCTGACCCTCCTAGGTCACTGCTCCTGTTTGGTCAACAGGCACCTTTCACCATCTGCTTTACTTATACCAGCTCCATCTTTTCTATTATTATATAATAGAGATATGGCTAGATGGCAATTTGACTCCAAAATGCAGTCTGAGAACAAAAAATTTTAAATTTTCCCACTTCGCAAATAATTTTTTCCTTATTCAAAATAAAAGCTAAGATTAAATTTAGGAGACATTTAAAAAAAAAAAAACATTACTGATGTCTAAATCTACAGTTTGTATGTATATTTATAAGTAAGAAAACAAAGACTGACATGCCAGAATTTTATACCTTGTACCAAAACAACTTAATGAAATGTTCATAGGCTAAATGAGACCTAGGGAAAATGTTCTTGAAGCTAAAAAAGATTCTATATATCACTGTTACGGCCAAAATTTCTCACCCCACAAACAAAACCTGTAGCATCATTGCTCTGCAGATATTTCAATAATGATTTTGAAACTAAATTGCATGGTATCTTCTCAGGAGTACTGTCAATAATAAAGTAATTGTCATAAAATCATTGGGTAACAATCAACCAGTCATTTAAAAGTCTGTACATTGAAGCTCAGGCTCAAAGAGCTATTCGAGCATAACAGACAGTATATACAAAAGGAAGACTGGTCAGAAGTCCAGTCCATGTCCATACTCCTACATGGCCTGTAATTTACTTTAAAATGTAGCTAATAAATTGTTGACCTCTTCTGGTTCTCAAAACTTAACTGCACATAGTTCTAAAATTTTATATACTTTCTATTATGCTTATATGGTACCTGATGGTGGAGCTTTATCCAACATTTATGCACTAATACTTCATGTATCTTACAACATATTTCTGGAAGTAGTATATCAGGAACTTTCATCTTCTAAACAAAGTGAATCATGTTTGAGGAAAAAATAAAGCAATTTATCAACAATATCTTCAAAAAGAGGCTTAATACACTGAAAATCTGAATCACATTATAGTAATAAAAGATCTATTAGCTATTATCTTGTAGGGTTGGGGGTTTTTTTGTCTTCCCTTTCCCATACTGTTCTGAAAAGTACTTGTTTTGCCTTATCCTTGGAGAAATCATTTGGATTTTTTTCCCCAGTTCTTTCAGCTCATGCAGAGATCTTTTGGAGAAAGTTTGTTGTAATTTAGACTTTTTTTTAGAGAAGCTATGGAACAAAAACCATGATTTAGTTAAAAGCAGTGGGCTTCTAGTGTATGATATCACATCAGTATCCTAATCATTTCACTGCCTAAAGACAATTGCAGCAAAGCCAACAAAATAGCAAGTAGAGACTGCCAATGAGCCAGATGCTACTGTTGGAAAAGAAATTTCTATGGTTTAACATCTGGGCACTGTGAATACCTTTCATAAACGAAGGAAAGAACTATCCTACACAGAGAATGTTTATTAAAATGCGTATCACCAGTAGATAATTGTCACATTTAAAAACAATGTACAATTAGAAGGTACTTACTTGTAGTTGAATTTACCTAAAGAGAAGGAAAAAATAGAAATGTATCCTCTATAATCTGCTTTAAAGCAGCCCTTGTGCTCATTTTGAATTATCAAGATTGGTTGTTAGGAGTCTTGCAATCAACATGACAGCTAATGTGTGGGCATCATTTTGATTCTATTTTACTTTATTGGAAGTCCTGGTTGTAAGCAAGGTTGTACTTCTGATGTCATGCAGCTTCTACAGATCATCTGGAGATCATTGCTTCCTCGCAGTCCCATTGGAGGTAAGCTTTATCCATTGTCACCGGTTGGCTGAGGCTGGCCAATCACAGGGTGAAATCTCTCTCTAATCAGCCCTCCTCCCCTTCCAAGAGAGAGGGTTAAGAGCAGAGATAAGAAGACAAAAAAGTTTGTGAGGCCTCCTAAGTTTGGGAAACTAAGTTTTAATAACAATAGAAAGATATTGTGTGCAGAACAACAAGGTATTAACAAGTTGATATAGCATTAGAAAACTGGTGCAGCGAGGGTTATACTGCGGTTAAGAAACAGCAGCGGTAGGAAAAAAACCTACCAGTCAGTTCAAAGGCGGCGGCATGTGGCCACCAGCAGGGACCGCAACCGGCCGGGAGCACTGGTGGCAGAGATGGTCCACCTGCAGGGCCGGGCCAGGAAGCGATGACAGGAACCCTCTTCTGAAGCAGCAGCTGGGCTGTGGAGTAAAGTGATGTTAACAGCAGCAGCCTCAGCAATCGCGCCAGCGGTGGCGGTGAGGATCACGGCGCAGTGTGGCCCCAGGGCGAAAGCAGCAGTAGAGATCGCGGCAGTCAGCAGTGCCAAGCGGCACAGGAGGGACTGGCGGGGGGAAAAACAGGAGGGACAAAGGGGGTCTGAAAAGCATCAACCAAATCAATACAGATCAACCAAGGACATTAGCTTTTGGCACCCTGCCCCATTCTGACAAGGGAGCGATGTGTTTACAGTACCAGTCCCGCTGCAGAGCCGAGCCGAGCCGAGCCGAGCCGAGCCCAGCAGCAGCGCTGATCAGCAGGTCCCAGCGCAGGCAAGAAGGGGCGTTGTGGCCCGCCGGTTAGTTTTGGAGGGCAAAAAAAAAAAAAAAAGGGCAGTGTTCTGTCTGCACCCCTTTCTTAAAGAAACACGATGCCCGCCAAAAGCTCCACAGCCACTGAGATGTGCTGACATATATGGGAGGAATACTCTAATCGGTTGTTTGATATGTCCATCACAAACAAACTAGCCCTGGTTATCTTACACTAGGACATCCCTGTAGGGGTGTTGAATAAAACAGTGATTAAATGGGTGCTGTACGTGCTGATTTTGATTCATCTTTCTCTAAGGACTCTAGCTTGAAGATTTTTTCCTCTGTGAAGATAGGGGAAGAGAGAAAATGAGATTGTGGGCATAAAAGTGTACTGCACATTGCATTGGCCATCTCCTCCAGCACAAAGAACAAGCAGATGGAAACGATACAAATAAAATACGCTATACCAAATAGAACTTAACATTCTACATTGGTTTTCAGTCACAAATTTCATGTTAAATGGAAAGGAAAGAGTAGAAATGGTCATAGTTTGTGCAAATACTGATGCAGTAGGCTTATGCACTAACATATCATCTCATTTCTGAATCCTGCTCATATAATAGATTAGAAAAGGTATGCGTCCAGGACTAATAGCTAAACTAAATCACTTCAAAGTCTAGAAAAGTAACTATTAGGTATAGGTGTACAGATTAGCTCTGTTATGGCTCAGACGCTAGGATCTGGACTGGAACAATGCAAATAGGAAAATGGAGGTAGTAAGACTATGGCAAATTTAGTCAATGGAAATAATTAAACATGTTTTTATAAATCCCCTCCTCCACCTTTTTTTTTTTCACTGTATGAAAATAATTTTTGGAAATGTCGACTTTTAATTGGGAATCTTCATGAGAATGAAGCTTGCTAAATTCACAGTAAAAACCTTCTTAGAAATTCAAAATTCTACTTTTACCAGTAAATATTCTTTTGTTTTGTTTTGTTTTGTTTTGTTTTGTTTTGTTTTGTTTTTTGTTTAATACACGAAAGGTAGCATGATGTGCAATATTGCCTATCTGTGCTCAAGCAGGATGATAAATATTATATAAAATATCAACATTGTTAATGATGATAGAGTGTAAATTTATTTTGTATGCTTATTACAGTTCCTCCTTCTAAAATAATAAAATATAGTCATGCAGAAAAGTTATCTTATTATATAACTGATCTGAATAAGGATTTTTTTCAAAGGGGTGCCTGATACTTAAAATTTCTAAGTGTGTTAAAGGAACAGTTTAGGAAAATTGAGACGGGGTTTCTGTTACCATAACACACCTTTACAGAAACATGAAATACAAACAAACCACAGATTTTACCTGATAAAGAAGAAGTTTTAATATTAAATCCTTAACCAACGTCTCATTCACTATTGATTTTATGTGAGAAACACTTAGAATAATGGCAATGGACACCATATGAAATGCAGGTATAGCTGAGTTATACGCTATTCTCGTTGTTATTATCGTGTCAATGTCACCAGCACTACCAAATGTCTTAGGATACTCAAACCTTGAGCCATATCTTTGATAGCTGTAGTTTTACTGCTAGACTACCAATACTTTTGTTCTCTATCACAAGGTAAAAAACAATAGCTCCTGAAATTATACATATATAAGAGGGTGCCCGATAAAGCAGACATTGTAGGTAGATGCCTTTTTTCGAACAAATAGAAATTCTTCAAGAGTAAATAATGTCTCATTTCCAAGTAATAGTTTTATAAAACACTTTCCAGGGAAGAGAAAATTTACCATAGTTCAGGAATAACGCCCACAGCCTTTATTTTCACATCATAATCACAGCTGAAGATCTCAGACATTTTTTTCTCTCCCTTGAGTAATATTTTACAGCTATTGACCTTAGAACTAGTGACTATTTATTTGCTGCTTTTTTTTTTCTAGTGCAGCATACACAATTTCATGTTTTCTGTAGTGTGTTTGACAAGCATTAAAAGAAGTAGAGGAATAAGAAAATGCTTCCCAAATGCTGAAGGAAGTTAAATAATTTTAAAACCTTAAATGGGCATCAACAGCTGATGTATTCTGTGCTTTGGAGTTTCTGTTTTAGGTCACAGAGTCAAGTGAACACCTTGTAAGACTATTGCTAGAAGACTAATAATAGAAGGGGGGAAAAAAGTTGAACAACTAGCTGTGCAGTGCTAGAAAAATTGGTTTTATTATGAATAATACTTTAGGTCATATGACCCTATGTCAGCCCATTGAATTGTGCTTGGCTGTTAAGATGATAGAATCCAGTCCCGTAATTCTTGGCCTTGGTTACAATACACCTTAGGTGAGGAATCTGACCCTGTGATATGGGGCAATTGTCTACTTGTAAAATTTTAGACTTACGCTATGTTTGTGGCTTTTAATTCAATTACAGATCTTCATTAAAGACTCTTGAAAGTACCTGTTATAAACTCAAAAGACCAAGTAAGATCTACATCATGCTATTTGCATATGCATGAAGGAAAATGCAATCACTAGGATTTTATAATTTTTGTAAGATCTGTTGTTGCTTGAAACAATGTTTTGATGTACACTGTTTATTATATTTTAGTTTCATAATTCATTGCACATAGTTTTGATCGAATTCATTTCTTGTTCATTTACTTTTAAATGCTGCTCCCATTTTCTAAGCTCTGCCATTTGCAGCAGATGAGTAAATATACTTATATGACTTTGAAACTACCCTATTTCTGACTGCAGTTTTGTTACTACTATGAATGACTTTCACAACAGGAATGCAGGCCAATTTAAAGTCCAGGCACCAAGCAATTTGAGATCCACCAGCTTTATGCAGTAATATAATTATTCCCTCCGAGGCTCTTAATTGTATTCATCACACCATGATTTCTGCACAAATTAAGCATGCATTTACTGCTATATATAACTTGCTTTGCAGTTAACATCCTGGAAACAAATTTCAAGGAGATAGAATCTTGAACTTAGTCATCCCATGAAATCACTAGATTCACTGCTCGGAAAAGTCACTTAGACTGTAAGGTCATTATATTTTTACAACACCAAATCATATACAGAGAAGCACTGAAAAAAGAGTGCGATGAAAAGATCAGCAAACTTTCGTACAATTATTTTTGGACGTCGTTAAAGCCTCTAGTAAAAGAATCCTTAGATATATTTTTTAGACACGAAGCAAAAAATCAACAGTGTCAAAAAACCTGGTAGTCTACAGAAGAAGAAATGTCAGAAATTCAGAGGGAGAAAAAATGCAAATTATACATATATTTGCAAATATATATGTGCAGGTATAGATCTATACATGTGTGTATGCTATTCTGACCTTTTACTTTGCTAATTATATAACAAATCACACATTTCTAAGGAGCATTTCTAGTAAAAAAATACTTAGAAGGTACTTCACATAATTGTCTAAATAATAAATTACAATCAATATATCATTATTAGGAAACAATTCAATGTTATTTAATTTTCCATGTATGATTTTGAGCTCCTTGTACAGTGGTATATCTACTCTGTTAGCCAGGTAGTTTTAAAACACGTAAGTTTTCATGGTTACATCATGGCTATATTGGTATATGTGAATCCAGAATATCCCACTGTATTTTTTTCTTGATAAATGATATTTTGTTTTCAGAAGTGGTATAGTGGATGGAAAGGAAAACAAAGTCTGACATTGTATCTATCTCAATAACCAGTAGTTATGTACGTCTAAGCATCCCTTTTGTATTTCAGTGGAAATTGTTTTCTTTCTGTGGACATTTCTCCCCACAATTGGAGAAGATACTTATCAAGAAAAGACAAAGCAAAAAGAAACAGGATACAGAGTTTGTGATCCATCTCTACCTTTCCATACTAATTCCTCTGGGATTTTAAATTAGAGTACCATTTTGACAAGTCTGTAATTTGCTGTATAAATTTTCCAGTATCCCACAGAGTTAAGAATCAAGATTTTAGCAAGCTTCAGAGTTGTTGCTGGATATTAGAAATACGCAGAGTTAATGTCAGAGTTAAGGGCTACAAACAATAACAAAAATTGGGAAAACAATTTAAAGCTCCGTGACTTGAATTGATATCTACATATTGAAGGACAAACCAGAAAACATCTCTGAAATGTCAGAGGCTGATGAGCATCAGTAAAAGAATACTGGCCTAATCCAATTGAGATAGTGACTCTTACATCCTTACAATATTATTTTCTATTCTTTCCATCTTTTCCCCCCACTCCTATTTTTCCTTTATTATGTGTAACATGTTTACTGTATCCATAAACTCTTTCAGGATTTATCTTATTTGTATTCGATAAAGTTGGAAAAACTGGTGGTTAGAGTTTGATGTTTGCATGCTATCTTAATTGTTTGAGGTGCTGGTAAAGCAATGACAATAATGACAAGTGTATTCATAATCAACAGACTTTTCAGTAAAGGTTTGGCTTGGTGTTGGTGTGTGAAAAGATTCAAAGAATAAAGTCATAAGAACAATTCCTACTTTCAGGAAATAGCCCTAAACTCCAGATGTCAATGAAAAACATCTATTGACTAATAAAATTAAATTGGATACTGCCATGTGTAAAGTGAGCAGAATTGCACTGATGCACGGAGAGATCATATATCTTACCTCATCATGGACATATGATAATAAGAAATATTTCTGCACTTCTTTCATATATGAGGAGAAACTTTTTTAGAAAACTACTTGGGAAAATTCCCTTGAAGATCTGTAAGATGTATATCTGACTAAGGTCCTAAATTCGAAGTTTCAATAGCCTACAGGGAGCACCTCCTTCACAATTAATACACTTAAGAATTATAACATGGGAACAGCATGGAAGTGACTTAGAATGTTATATCAGGGCCAAGGGAGTCTTTAATTTAATGTTCTCTTTTAGCTGCAGTTCACATGTGTGAACCCTCTACCCTTCAGCCTGATAAGCGATCTCTCTCAGAGCGTTGCACAGAGTGAATGAGCAGGTATTATTTCTATATTTACAGTGCAGAAATGGTCCTTCAAAATCTACATAAGGTACCAGGCATCCTGCCACCAATTAATGAAAAGCATAATCCCTAAGCATAGAGCAAAAACAGCAACAATTTTTTAGCCAAAAATATAACAACCAATCAGCAAACACCTATCGCAATGAAAGCTGCCAGCCCTTCCAGGACTCCAAAAGAAGCTTCTTCCTCAACAAACCTCAAATCTCTGCATGAATCTGTTCAATATGACTGGTTTTGCAAAAATCTGAGCAGTGCAAGACACTTAGATTATTCTTGAACAAGAACGGAAAGAGCTACAGGAACATTCTTTTTGTTCTTGTCATGGGATTTGGAATTATTTCCTGATTAATAGTAGAATGAAAAAAGAGCCTCTCCTGCGTGCCTTACTTTAAGCCATTTGGAGCCTTAGAAGTCAGGAGCAGTACCCCGCATCCTCTTGGAAAGAGGAGACAGACAGCAAAATTATAAACCAGTTTCTTCATACTCCCTTAAAAATACTAACTAAAATATTTTTGAATTCACTTCCCCTCCCCCCACCCCCAACAACATCTTACAAAAAGATTCTGAGCTGATAGCGAAATGTATTACAGTAATCCAGTGCAGTAATCCAGTGTAAGAAGAAGTAATATTTGGCAAGTGACCATGAGTCAGGAAGAGTTGCAATAGACTTGCTTACTCAGAAATGGCAAAGTGGTAGTTATGCCCAGGTTTTATTCCTAATATCCTAATTTAAAATAGTAACACAAAGATACTTTCTAAATTATAGACAAATACCAGATTTTTCTACACAACAGTATGCATTACTGACCTTTACTAGAATATTTCTTAACTCTTCATTTTAAGCCAGCCTTTCCATATCCAAATACTATCCTTGATTTCCACATTCCCTGCTAAAAGAAATTTTAACACAGTAAAACCAAACTGCTAACAGTTACGCACATACAGTTCTTGGTTTGTAAGGTACATAAATGTCTGTTGATTAGTTGGATTCTGAATTCAAACACTTTGTGGGACAATATTGTCTTGCTTAGGGTACTGCCACTTCTAAACAGATCTCCCGATTTGAAGAGTTATGTATGTCTCTGACAATTTCAAGTACTCCAGACCTTATTAGAGCCTTTTCACATCACTGTAAAATAAATGTTCATGTAGCAAAGTGAAGATAAGATTGTAAGATGTTCAGTAAACCTCCATTTTCCCAGTCTAATAATAGCATTTCAGGCATGGTGCCCAAGCCTTGACATCTACTATTGACCAAAACAGGCCTTCTTGTTATTCGAGTTGCTTCTGTGTGTTGAAGCACGTGTCCTTATTTTCATTTGTTTTGTTCCCTTGTTAAGTAGGCAATACCAGAACACTGTTGTTTTGCTCCTTTGACAACTTGGCTATGTGAAGAAAAATCAGAATTCTTTTAATTTTAAACACTCAGAGTCCCCAAAGCCCTGCCAAATTGAAAAGATACTCTCTATTGGATAAAAGAAATTAAAGTCTTAGTTTTACCAACATACTAAAGTAACTTTGGATCACATCTCTTGATCACTGAGGCTGGCAGATTTCAGTAGCCATTAAATTATAGAACTATTAACTTTTTCACATGCAAAAATAAATATAGATGCCTATTTGTCACCTAATCAGTGAGGATTTTATCTCAGTAATAATAGCAATCTAAAGCCACTTACTTTTAATAGAAAGTATGTATGTAAGGCAGAAGTTCTAAGCAATCAGACAAAGCAGCAGAATTAAAGTAATAAAAAGCTTCAACAGAAAGTGTGTTGTGTCTGTTTCCCTCTTAATCAACTGCAAAATTATAAAGGAGTTACAGGCACTATAAAATCAAACGAGAAATGTGTCACAGACATTTTATTTGTTATTGAACAAAATTCTCTATTCGTATGAGGAAAAGGAAACTGAAAAGATAAGTAATATTTGCATGTGCTTCTGACTTTTTCCCTTTCAGCTATGGTGGAATGAGACTCCAGCATTCATGCTGCTGGTTTTCTCATACCTGCATTTTGACATTAAAATAAAAGAGCCAATGAAGTGCACATATTTCTAGATTTATAGCACACATATCACTCTGCCAGTTAGTAATTGACATAATGACAAAGTGGCCAGGGAAAAATGTAGATGGAAAAAAAAAGGGATTTGAACAAACAAGATATGCAAAAGAAACAGTCTGGAGAGTCTGCATACACCCAGTGGCATGACTAACTGCATTCCTATTGTATTGCTTAAAAAAAAAAATCAAATATTCTAGGTCTTATGGGTATGAGGTAAGTCTGATAAACACAAACCTTCTAATTTTCTACTTCCAAAGAAAGGTCTGTCAAGGTTAATACTGAAGGTTCCCAAAGAATTTTGATTGGCACTGAGCAGTAGTTTGAGAAGTATAACTGAAGAAAATGAAACAATAGGCTACTGAAATATCAAGGGAACTGAAATTGTTAGCTGTGTTCATACAGCATTGTACACCGTAGCATTCTGGACATGAATATTCATGCCACTACAGTTACATATGCACAAAAGCCTTAAAAAGTTTCCTGAGATATTATCATGCTGTAACTATTAATCCCAGTTAATATGTCCTGAAATGAATAAGTCCTGGGACTACACAAAGGGAAATTTTTACTTGCAGTGTTAGGAAACTTCTTTCTTTGTACACACTGAGTTTTGAACTCTGGCATGAGAACATGAAAAATGTTTGTTTGTGCTCCAGAGTAGCACTACATAATTTGTGTGCATATTGTGTTCAATTCTCTCCCTTCCCCAAACAATCATCCTGTCCGTAATTTCAGCCAGAAACAGTGCTGATCCGTATTACATCCTGGATTGTAACTGGGCAATGGTTTGGAAAAAACATTCCAGGAAGCATACTGGAAGCCAAAAAAGCATGAATGGTTTTGTGATAGTATTTGAGCCTGAGCTCTAGCCCTACTTGATCTACAAGTAACCAACAAGTTTATTCTTAGTATTCACAGTTCCAGTGAATTGGGGCATGGATGTGCAGAGCTGTAACTGGTTCTTAACTGGTTATTTAGTTATTGTTTTAAAATTCAGTCCCTGCCTTTTTTTATTTTTTTCTCTTTTTTTTTTCTGGATGGCTCTCCTCAAGCAGAAACTGTTACAGAAGCTAGCCATAAGTCACGTCAAGGATTTAACCAGACCTTGACACTCAGCCTGTAGATCAGTGATTGATTCCTGTCCTCTTTTATTTAAAAACATGGTTACAGAGAGTAAATACTGCTTGGTTAGACACCTGTTTAAAGAAAACACCTTATCTAGCAGGAAAAGTAGCATAACCTCCAGAGAGCATGGGCAGCTCAGAAGCATCCCTGCAATTCCTACTGGCTGTTCTCTAGGTGACTTTCTACTCAGTAATGTGCTTTCTGGTTTGCTTTTTAAGAGGCTTCTTAACCACACTGTTGAATAAAGAACATTACTGCTTAGTTTATATAATGTAACATTTTTGTTCACAAATGTGTGCAAATACCACAGTTTGACGTTTATAGTGTGTATAGGCTCCTTCACTTTACAAGCGAGTCCTATTGATAATTTCCAAATGCACTGTAAAGATGTATGATATAAAATTCTGAATTCTTACTTTAGCCAATGATGAAAAAGATATCATATAGTTCTGCAGAACACTGAATTAAATAATAAGCAGTTACTTAGAAGATGGAAAAATCTCAGGTTTCATTTTATTGTCTATATAAACAGTCCCCCAAAATGACACATCTGGATTGATATTAAAAAATAACTTGCAGCTACTTTACAAAAAGTGTATGTGTTTGGGGAGTTGACATAATGCATTTTTATTTATAGTTACGAAAGCTCAGGAATTCATAATAAAACTATATTCATAATCTTATTTGTAATAGACTCCTGCCATTATTTGAAAGATTTTCTATGGAAAATACGATTTAGTACTACACAGTAATGCAAGCCCGACAATACGTACATACAAGACCCATTACAATATTCTCCTACTTGCCTCATTAGGCTCAATGCTCAAAAGAGATCAATGACTTGAGGTGAATTGACAAAATGTGTATTTTATCTTTTTTGCTCATGCCCTGCCTTAAGCAGAGAAGAAGATTTAGTTTACGTTATGAAACATTTCTACTTTCATTTCTCTAAGTATTACCATATTCAGGTGCTTTCACACTCTT
>NW_010415832.1:28560-62736 GCF_000710305.1 Buceros rhinoceros silvestris | reverse complement strand
CTCTTTCTGTTTCTAGCAATCTGTTAGTGATCTGTTCCTTTCATCTCTCCACATATATATCCTAATGAAATCATTATGGCTGAACTGTTGGTTTTCATCCTCCTCTATTCCTACAGTATAGGGTGGTAATGATCTAATTTTATTTTGATACACTGACATTACAGCTGTCTTCTTCATCCCCCCAAATCTATTTTATGTTTATTTAAATAAATATATTTAATTATTCAAATCACACAGCTGTATAATCTCACTTGATGCGAAAAGCATTTGATTATCAGATATGGGATACTGACATGGCTGATAACATTTGTTTTGTTGTGTAAATTACAAGTTGTTAAACAGTAATACTCTGAACTGCAGTATGACAAAGAAGGAATAAGAAGAAAAGGTTTGATGATGGTTTGAAAGGTTTTGCTATTAAAGGGGAAAGATATGTCTTAGTTTGTATCTTCTTGCATTGTAATTCCTTGTGAGCTCACATTATCTCACATTTTTAACTTAGAGGACAATAGTTCTTCCACTATGAATTTGTTTTACCTTTAGTCTCAGGCTTAACTGAAATGTGGAACTTTACCAAAGTAAGGATTGAAAAAATAGAGAAATACTCCTTAGCAGGCCACTGTATGAAGAGAGGAGCTTCACTAAACTCTCTCCATTTCTGGGGAACAGGTTGGAAACAAGTGGAAAGTTTAATCACAGTTTTGGCCTTGTGCTTAGTCTGAAAATTTCTCCTTACCCATAGAAATACTATTTTTGACTTTGTTCATAATCCTGGCAATTTTTTCGTCAAGGCGTAGGAAAAGAGTTTCTAATTTCTTTTGGTCCACTTGTTTTCCGTGCTCCATAAGGCATTGTTGAAGGGTCCCTTAAAAATGCATTGTTTCCCTGCAGGTATATGCATAGGGAAGAGGAATTTCAACCTCTTCTCTCTTCCCCTTCTGTACTTCCTCACACTGGATGATGGGAAAAGCTTTCCATGTAATGGGAAGATTGCGTGGATTGATGAGAAATAACCTGTCGACAGTCATTAGCTGGAAACTCTTGCTAACTGATGTAAATAGCATAGTTCATAATTTTGATCTGAAGTGTCTCAGATGAGTCAGATAAAAACTCAGCCAAACCATGGAGCTCCAAATAACAGTAATAAACAAGAGAAAAAAGGTTAACACTTTTGCTTATTAATGTATCTTCTTTTTCTTAGTTGGTAAAATCCCCCTGCCTCTTCTAGCTGCTTCTGTGGCTCAGGGAAAGTAAAATTCTAGAATTTCCTTCCCATCCACCAAAAGAAAAAACAGGGAGTCAGTGTTGCCAAGGAAAGGATAGCCTCTGCTCACATCCTTTCTGGTCAACGTCGTAAGTGATGGAGTCTGCTAATAGAGTCTGCTAAGCAGCCCCCTGCTAATCTCCACCCTTAACTACTCTCCTCAACAAAAAGCATATACTTTAGTATAAAGTATACGTAAAGATTATGCTTTACTAAGCATAAATACTTTAGTATAAAGTATACGTAAAGATTATGCTTTACTAAGCATAAATACTTTAGCATAAATATCCCAAGGGAAGGTTCATGGGATATACCTCATAAATAGACACATATTTTCTCCTTACTTTCTTTCTTGTGAGAGCCAGAACCTGATGTCTTGAGGGTCAAAAGCACCCAAAGCTCACTGCCTGAACGTCATTGATGCAGTTGCTCTTACTCTCACATTTTAGCTATCTTGAGTTAACATCACAGGCATACTGTACTTATATTAGCTCAATTTCCAGTATTACATTTGCACAATGGTACTACTACCCCGAAGAAGTTCCCTTGGAAAGCAAGGTACTAAAAAATATATTTTAGATATTTTTCTTAAAACATTTTGAAATAAACAATGTTTTCAGGCTTTCCTTAAGACCAAAACTTGTAGTTTATGCTTGAAGAAACTAAATACCAAGAGATTTGTCATAAAATAAAATAGTAAGCTTTATTTGAACTTAGTAAGTCAATAACATCAGATACATAATGTGAAGTTTGGGTTTAGAACCCTGGGTGGTCTAATTTATCACATTAAGCTTTATCTTCTGCATTTGGATCTCACTTAAAACGCAAGTTTTAAACCTGAATATGGATTTTCATGTTTTATTTAGATGCAAGTACAATTCCCATGAAAATGTTATTAAGGAATGATGGAGATGAAAAACATCTTCACAGCCCACACTTAAGAGGCTCATGTTCTGTGCATGAGTGAGAAGGGGAATGATAACTGCAAAACAGGTATTAAAATTAAAATAAGTATGGAAAATTTCTGTTTGCTTCCTTAACATAAGGAAGACGATGCAGAATTCAGGAGGTTTCATGAATTAGAAAGCCATAAAGGCAAAGTACAGGTGAGAATAAAAAAGTATAGAAACAGGCACAGATGCATAGGGCAACTACGCTCATGTCAGCTTTCTCAAGAAGTTGAGTAATGCTGTATAGGAAAGGGAATTAAATCAGTGTTTACAGGTCAATGGTTTTCCTTTATCACATTTATACTTCATGTTAGAAATATCAATTTTTTCAAAGATCAGGAAAAAGTTCACATAAGAATGATATGTCTGTTTTATTCTGAAAGAAAGAAAAGGTTTCATCAGTACCTCAGTCTATGCAAGACTTCTACAGGGGAATAAAACTTGTTCACTGACTAGTATGTTGTTATCATTGAAATTACTGCTTGAATAGATGACTGTTCCATGTAAGTGGAACAGATCCAGAACTATGTTATTTTACTATCAATCAGTGAAAGAACTCAGAAGCTTTGTAGCTTTGAAGTATCATCTTATTTTAATAAGAGAAATCTTGTGGTAGGATTAGAAAAGAACGAGTGAAAAGAAAGAAATATAGTGTGCATTGGAAGGCAAATATGGTTTGGGGTTTGATCTTCTCAAAGTATTTTATGTTTATGCCAAAAAAACCCCAAGCAAAGCATTATTTTTCTCACTCATGCAAACAGTAGGATGGTTTATCCAGTAAATAAGCTGATCTTTGTTTTCCTTTGAGGTCAGAGATTTCAAAGAAATGGACGTATGAATTATATAGATATATAAAATACATATTATTTTCATATATAGGCTGAGATAAATATATAGATGAATGTGGTAGTACAACAAATATTTTTATTTTATTTCTGATTTAGCTATTCTGTGCTATCATCTAATCAGACTGTATTACACCATGTAAACTCTGGGAATGACATGATAAGAGATAACGTTAATCAGGACAAAATACTTTGCTGTATTTTCACTAAAGGATGTGAATCTCTCACTGATACCAATTATAGAGAGTACCTTTCAAATATCATCATCATGATGGCTTGGCTTTGCGAACGAAGATCTGGGAAGGGCTTTTCCCACACTCACTGCAAGCAATGAGTGCACCCTTCGGGCCTGTGCGGTGGATTTTTTAGGTGAGGCGCAGCGTGCGCGGAGCTGGCTCCACCCTTTACACCTGAGGTTCATCTGCCAGGGCCTAGCGAGCTTGGACAGTGACAGCGAAGTCCTCGGGTCGTAGGTTTGGTTAGAGTGTCCTTCTCTGAGATGATGGATGCCTTACAAGGCTGAACGAGCTCCATCTGCCCGGGTTTGGAGTCAGAGTTGTCCTTCTCCTAGGATGGCTGCCCGAAGGCTAGTGAGCCCATCCTGCCCCTGGACACACTTTGTCTGACCCTTCAGTTGAGACCTGTCTGGCTTGGGAGACCCCACCGGAGGCATATGCCACCACCAGCACAGCTCTCAACCTCACAAGGGCACACAAGCTCTTTCCCCATGACAAGGGGGTGCCTGTGAAAGAGTCGCTGCTCTACCTCTGGACATCACAGACCTGGGCATGGGGCCGCCGGGGCCTGCCAAGAACGGGAGTCCTGGAGGGTACTTTTCAAATATATTGCTCCTAGATAAATACTTTCACTCAATCTTTCTTGGTTTTATGCTTTCTTATTCAATCTTTACTTTGTCATTTAACTTGTGACTCTGGAACCTTTGGAGTAGAACCCTTTCCCACAGCTGAAATTTATTAAATATGCAAGAAGAGGTTAGTGTTTGAAAAAAATGCCTGCTTAAATGAATGGATGGCAAGTGACTGTAAATGTGACCTAATATAAATCATTCTCTTCAGTTCTTTTCTAACATTTTTATTTCTGTACGTATTATTTTTTATTCTTTCCTGCATTTTCTACATATTAATAATGTGCTTGATTTCAGAAATTAATATTTAATTACAATGAATTCATACAATTAAACTCCTCTTCCAAAATTACGCACCCATGTACTTCATTTCTGAAACTCCTGAAAGTAAATGTTTAAAAAAAAGAGATGAGCTGAGTCCCTTTGGTCAAGACCAACTGAATAGAACTCGCACATTCACAGGGAAGATAGAATTAAAAATCAAGAAATGTCATCCACAGCTGCACAAACATTTTAATTTCTGAAAGCTCTCTTCTCCCATGCTCATAAATTTGTTCTTTCCCGATTCAAACATAGAGTTTCCATTCAGTTCGCTTTATTTTCTGGGTGAGTCTTTTAATCTGACAGATGTTTGAACTTCTACTACCACTAAAGCTCATAATTTTTAAACCAACATGTATTAAATTACTTGCAGTCAATAGCGTAAAGTGATGAATGCAGTGTTCTTTGCTCAATGGATTTCTTGATATTTTTGTTACAGTATAGCACTTGTAGTAATTAAGATACCTACACCTTGGTCTTAGAATTTGCAACCTTTAGGTCTCATCTGCCTTACACCAGTACGTCACTCTGGTATTTTAATTGTCTTCAGGAGAGGTAGTCCCAAGGATATTCTTGAGATGTTTAGGGAAAAACATTTCCGTTGGTGAACACTATACTAGGCACTTCCTGATGAACTCTAGAAAAATTCAGCTGCTAATGACCTGGCTTTAAGTCTCTCTGAAACTATTCAGGCTAGAATAACTTTAAACTACCATTTTTTAACTATGAGTTGTGACATACTCTCTTTTCTTTTTCTTTCCTCTTCTCTCCCATTTTCTTTTCACTTTGAATTATATGAATTCATTTTGCTTGAATTGAAGTCACTCACAGAGTGACAGAGTCAAGCAGGAGGTTTAATTTTCTTTGTATTTAACCGTTCCACTTCCTCTTTTTACTGCAAATTCCAGACACTTTTCTAGACACCAAAGAAAAGCAGGCTAATTTTCCTGCTTTTTATCATCCTAGTGTATTTTAAAATTAGAACAACATTAATTTTTTCCTAATCCATGGAACTGATTTTGGCCATGCAACAATTGAATCACTTAAATTAAATCCGTATGAATTTCATTTATTTAAATTGACTCAACCCTGTCATGGGATACCCTTTTATTATTTTAAGAGTTCCTTATATCAGTGTAGATAACATTTCTAAAACTATGTATTAAATAAATTGAATATTTTTGTTATCAGCCTGATGACTTTATTCTTACTTCTTTTGATGTTGCAGTCTTTGCTCTCAGTGAATACTTACTCATCCATGTATAGTTTTGTTCAATTATAGTCAGTTTTGACACATTGATCTCTTCTTGTATTGCCTTTTTAACACCCGAAATAAATTTGTACAAGCTGATAGGTAAGTATCATTACAGTAAAAAAAACCTACAAAGAAAAATAGTTCATTTGTTGTATAATGCCCTCTTCTGTTCCAGTTACTGCCTTCTGCTTATAATGTTAGCTCAGAAATCTGATCTTTTAAAGTCTTGTTCCACTCAGGTATTTGACCAACTACTATGCAGACAGATGATGCAATCCTACTCTTTGTTTTCTGTAGGTGGTTCCATAATTGTCTTCAGAGAAATGCAGTCTAGTCTGAGAAATTCTTTTTTCCAATGCATATGACATTCATTGGAAGAGTTTTTGTGAGATCTTCAAGGACAAGTCAAAGGGTAAGATTTTTATTCTGGGTCATGATCATAAAAATTATCAAAATTCCTCCTTGGTAATAGTATACCAATTTCCTACACTTTTGTCAGTAATTTCATAAGGAATAGCAGTTTTATTAAAACTTTTAGGTGAACTATTTTTCAAAGTATGGGAAAGTAGAGGCAAGAACAGGAGCAATCCAGTGGGGGTTTTTTGTTGTTGTTTTTTTGTGATTTTTGTTTGTTTGTTTCTCCCTTTGCTTTCATGGTGGTTAAGAGTCCATTTGGGCTTCTTGATCTGAAAATGAGAAAGTAAAATGTATTTGCAAATGAGACTCTCGTAAGTCTAATAACTCCAGTGGCAATAGAGTCTCATTAAATGCTGTTCCCTTTGGAAGTATAAACTGAATGTGGGTCTTTTTTTTCTGTGATAGTGACCTGAGCCAGAACTAGTATCACCATTTCTTCTCTGTAATAAAAGTCCATATTGGAAGATGAAGATTGTACATATAGTCTCTCTCATAAAAGTCATTAGAAAAATCAAAGGTTATGCAAAGGATGCAACACAAAAGCTTGGTGTGTTTGTGGCAGGACATGAAGCTGTATTTCCAGTACATTTCTATGCTGATGTTCTTTTCATGGCAACGCAAAAATGATCATAATAATTTCTTATGTGTCTAACTGTTATTTCAAATCAGTAACTCTAGGCATTAAACACATGAAAAAAAAAAAGCCTGTAACCCTAGATCTGATATTATAGTTCTTTTTCCACCAAGAAAATGCCTAGATTTTACATTAGAATCCAGTTCTTGAGACTTTTCTTTTTGGCTCAGTGTTTATTAATAAATTTAATTTCAGTCAATAACATACTCAAGAATTTCAAACAAACTGTGTTACCCACCTAAGCTATATGAGGCCTGTCACATCTCTTCAAAGCTTTAGTAATCATTTATTACTGTGCAAGACAAGGTCCCCAGAGATGGTGTAAGTGTCTTCTCAGTGCATCCCTTCCCCTCTCAGTTTTTCTGTCTCCCCAGGAAACACTGATTCTAGTTCTGGACCCACCTCTTCTCTTATATCTGAATTCCCTTATGTTAGAAGAAGTTTTTTACATAAAATTGCGTTCACATGAGGCTGGTGAAGTCTCCAACTGTTTCAAGTCCCTTTCAGTCAGCTCTCTTGGCTGTAAGTTCACACACACACACAAGTACACTGTAGGAAGAAGATATAGCATTGAATTAATTAATTTTGCTTGAATTAGGAAAAATCTAATTAAATGAGCCATTGATTACTTGATTACTTTCCATTGTTAAAACTCCTAAGTTCTTCTTCTTAAAGTCTTTAACTTTTGCTAAGTGCACTGCTGAGATGATAGGTCTCCTGATGTTTGGTTTAAGATGTAGGTTAAAAGACAACAATAAGAATATAATGCTGATAAAAGCCAAATAGACCATATAAAAAAGATTATCTTTTAATATAATATATGAATAAAAATATCCTCAGGGAATAACAAAACATAACAAAAAGCCTTCTTTCATCTAAACCTACATAATTTCTGTATAGAAGACTTTCCGGTAAACAATTTGGGAAGAGGTTCATAGAACAACTAGCCTTGTAACTAATACTGTTTAATGTCTTTGCTTACAAAGGATCTTTGATCTTATAATGACTTTAAAGTAGGACAGATTAATTTGATTTAAATTTATTAATTTAAATGAACAATTTTAATCAGTATTTGAATCAGCAAGCTGAAAAGTCTTGATTTTAAAATTATGTAACTTTTTTCTTTTTACTATTTAACAGTATTTCTAAAGAAAGACTAAGTCATTGTTTTCTACAATTTTATATTTTTTAACTGCTTTTTAGGATAAACAATACCTACATATATTTTAAAATAACTACATTTTTAAACAAAGAGATGATTATCTTTAGTTGTTGTGCTGCAATGATTTTTTCTGATCATTATGTCCTTGAAGATCTTTAAACTATATTGGTTTCTCATATAGGGTTTTTTAATGTTTTTTTCAGTTTTTTTTTTTAAGTTTAAATAAACTAGTTACTGAATATTACCAGTTTAAAAACTGAAACATTTATGCTTGCATGCACCAAAGATTCTAGTTATCAGAAATTAGTTTAGCACATAATGCAAGTTGGACTACATTACTGATGGATAAGTCACATTTAGATACTGGCCATTCTTCATTATATAAATAATTGGAAATTACTTTTTGTTCATTTAGGCAGACATAATTATTATGAAATAGCCATTCAGACCTCAGCTTGCATGGAGGTCTAGCACCTCGAAAATCCCAAAGGCAGCGGTGGATATCATAGCTGCTGCTGTGCCTGTCTAGAAGAACTCTTCAAACAGGTAGGTGTGGTACAAGAGGAGCTCAATAGACATGTGGGTGATTGATATATTGTATTGCATGCTGTTCCAGGCTGACTGACAGCCATGCCTTAAGGTTGTTCAAGGGAAAGTAAACCTGAAGTCAGCCTCAGGCTGACTGAAACAAATAATTCAAGAGATGAAGGAGAGTGGACCCTTGTCTCTGCTTGGGGCAGAAAGAGGAACGTTTTCCCTTCCTTCCCCTGAAGTGTCCCTGGGTAACAAGTATGAGGCTCAGGGAATGCAGAATGAAGAGTGCATGAGCAATGGACAGGATGCTGGGGAAGACAACCACTCAAAGTTGATCCAACAGCTCAACCCATTAGAACCAGTGCCACTAGAAAAACGTGTGAGGTTTAGTAATTGGAGAGTCCTTACTGAGAAGCACTGAAGCACCCAATTGCCATCCAGACAATTTCTCTAGAGAAATTTGCTGGCTACCAGGAGCTTACTTTTGCAACATCACTGAGAGGCTGCTGAGAATGGTGAGCCCTACAGATTATCATGCACTATTCCATGTAGGCTCCAATGATTCTGTGATGAACCATCAAAAGGTACTATACGTCTCGGAGCAAAGTTAAAAGGATCTGAGGTACAGGTGGTGTTCTCTTCTAGCCTCCCAGTCAGATAAAGCACCTTAGAAAGGAAGACAGGAACTGTACAGGTTTTTGCAGTACATCTGTCTGTGCTGCAGATTTCTGCTTCTATTATCACAAGTCTACCTTTGAGAAGCTGGTCTACTGGGAGCTGTTGGAATTCACCTGACCAAGTAGGGCAAGAGGTCTTTGCCAACAAGGTGGCCAGACTTGCACGGAGAGCTTTAAACTAGATTTAGCAGGGGGAATGGGATGGAGATTTGAGCAGACAGTGGTGATGTATCAGGATCCAACAGGGAAACACTTGTGAAGTGCCTGAAGAGAATTAGGGCATGTTCCTCAAAAAAGGTGACGCGGTCAATAGCCGAGCTGAAGTGCCTCCACGCCAATGCATGCAACATGGGTAACGAGCAGGAGGAGCTGGAAGTCATCGTAGAGCTAGAAAGTTACAATCTAATCGCTATCACTGAAATGTGGAGAGATGAATCATATGACTGGAGCACTGTAATTGATGGCTATAAACTATTCAGGAGGGACAGGCAAGGAGAGGGAGCCAGGGCTGGGAGTGTGCCCTCTGTTGAAAGAATACCTGACTAACCTAGTTGCCTTCTACAAAGGGTGCAGATGTCATAGACCTAGACCTCTGTAAGGCCTTGATACAATCCCCCACAACAGTCTTGCTGGTAAATTGGAGAGATATGGGTTTGATGGATGGACTGATAGATGGATAAGGAACTGGCTGCATGGCTGTGTCCAATGAGTTATAGAAAATTGCTCAACGTCCAGTGGAAAACAATAACAAGTAGTGTCCCTCAAGGACACAAACTAGGATCAGTACAATTTAACAGCAAGACAGATCTGAGTTCACCCTCAGCAAATTTGCAGATGACACCAGGGTGGTGCAGTTGATTTGCTAGAGAGAAGGGATGCCATTCAAATGGACCTTGACAGGCTTGAGGAGTGGGCCTGTGTGAACTTCATGAAATTCAACAAGGCCAAGTCCTGCACCTGGGTCAGGGTAATCCCCAGAATCAATAAAGACTGAAGGATGAATGGATTCAGAGCAGCCTCATGGAGAAGGACTTCAAGATACTGGTGGATGAAGAGCTGGGCATAAGCCAGCAACATGCACTTATAAAGCTGATCGTGTCCTAGGCTGCATCAAAAGAAACATGGCCAGCATGTTAAGGGAGGTGATTCCCCTCCTCTATTCTGTTCTTGTGAGACCCCACCTGGAGTAGTATGCCTACGTCTGGGATCCACAGCAGAAGAAAGACATCTATCTGTTAGAGTATCTGGTGACCAAATATCAAACAGTTAAAAATAAGAGTTAACAACTTCAAAATCAGTTGCATTTTTTTAACTGAGATTATTACTGTTATGAAATATCTTTCATAGTACTGAAAACTACTCACACATATACATATTTACACACACTCACATAGATACTAAATTACAAATAAAGGAAGAATAAAAACCATAAAAATATATGAACTACTTTTCCCCTTTCTTATAAATAAGGAAGTATTTTATAAGGTCAGCAAATGCAGATAAAGCAGATACACTGCAGTTAGCTCCTAGATAATATGAAATAGATTAATTTCTCACCTTTGTAAGTAGCTTTAAAACCTCTAAAAAGATTATCATCTGTATTTTTGATGTCACTAGATCTCAACAAAGGACAATTTTTTCTCATATGTCTCCTTTTTTATCATGATTGAAGTACAAAGATGAGTTCAGCTGGCTTAGAATCATAATTAAGTCACTTCCTCTGCAAATCTGTATTATTCTGACTTAAGCTTCCCTCCCCCCAACCCCACCATGCAAACACAGACACAGGGTCCACATCAACAGAGAGAAATGATGGTTCTCAGCTGACCCTAGTTCATGAGTGTTCTGGAGAAGGTGATCCAGTGCCTATGCTCAGTGAGTTCTGTTCTATTGGTATACATAGCAAAGAGGAAAGGAGTTGGTCCCGTCTGCTCATCAGTTCTCCCCACCCTGATGCTAGGTGCTTAATACCTTTGATGAAACCCAATATCTCTATGACAGGCCCTGATGGGACTACCTGCCTAGGAAACAGAAAGCATGAATTCCAGACAGTGTCCCCATTTCATGCATCCAAAGGCATGTCTAATAGACCATGGAATATATTTGTGGATAATTTTCTATTGCCCTCCTGCTAAAAATGGCCCATGATGCAGTCAGATATAAGGTGACTAAGTGTCTGACAGTTCATTTTTGTAACTTAAAACTGGTTCCTGCTGCTAAGATATTTTAAAATTATTACTGTGGTTGTCGTTCTTATTGCTATTAGAAAGACTGATACCCTAATGTAAAGAGCGTTCTGGGGACAGAGATAAGGGTTTTCCAGTTTGACTCCTCAGTGTTTCCTGTTTGTATCTTAGGTAGCCTGAATTACATCAATGACACATAAAGACCAAACAGGGCAAGGTCAGTTGCTGAGCAGTGGGGAAACCTATAGACTCTGAGAAATTACTTCTGTGACTGAGTAATGAGCCTTGGATTCTGCAACCTGGCACCTGCCATAAGTACTAAATTAATTGAAAAGGAAAACCCTTAGAGTTGTTATTGAGGCATAAAAGCTGGTGTTACAGAGTGGTCAATCAAGCAGTAGCCTTTGTGAAGAGATACTCTGGTGTTTTACAATAATGATCAGAAGCACTATAGCTTGTAACACTATTACTGGACTCTTTTGGGATAAGAAATGTTACTCTACTAAGGGTTTTTATAATTCTGAACCTACCTTTGTTATAAGTGGCCTTCTGTAAAAGACTTTAAATTAATACCAGTATTTTATGCTTTACTACCTTTGCTGAGAGGCCAGTGTCTCCATTCATTTCTCTTTATCATATTTTAGCAGATTCAACTGTAGGGCCAGATCCAAGAAAGAGGATTTGAGTCAGCTTAAAGCTTTATGCTGGAAATTGTGATCTAGAAAATCCATTCTGAAATTTTACTTAAAGTATTTGCTGTCAAAATTCGCTAGATGTCATTTCAATGTGTTCTCTGGGAGCCTTGAACTCTTCTTCAAGGTATGTGTATAAGGAACCTGACTCTGGTAGCAAATGGGTAAATTGCTTAACTATGAAGACAGGGGCCTATGATCTATTTTATGCCTATTTTCATCCATTGAGTCTTTGTATAAAATGCATTTTGGGTTTTAGCAGCCATTCAGAATTCTATCACCTGCAATGTACAAATTGCTCTATCTAACCCTATATTACTAAGCTCTTTATTGGATCTGGCCTTTATTAAATTCATAGCTTTAGCAATTATTAGGGCTCTTATTCATCATTGAACTGGTAATGTCATTTACTGTTGTATAAATTATACCCCATTCAGCTATTCCATTTTTGAAATTTGTATGGTTCTGAAGTATTTCTTTCTACAGAGAAACATGTTAAGTATAACAAATATAAAGGAAGTTCTGATATTGTTATGACTCATAACCTTAGGATTATGGCCATAGAAATAGATGGTTATATGGTTATAGTATTATGACTATACGTTAGGCTCCAAGTGGCAGTGGGGAAAAGGAGACTTTGTGCATTCCGTTGATATGTAACTAGCCATTTTGCCTGTTTTCCCCAATCTTCTTCTTAAAAGATTGCAAAATGTTCTAATTCAAGATCCTTCTGATAACACTGAAGCGACACATGTCATCTAAAAGATAGCCAGAAACGTTATATACATTTACAGAGTAAATATATAATGTACTGAAAACTTCTGGACTTCTGCTGCCAGCAAGGAGCTTGACAGGCAAGCACACAATATTAATTAGGAAAAACCTATTTTAAAATATGTTTAATTGTCACAAGGGCAATAAACCACACAGATTCAAAAGAATATGACAGGCTGACTTCTTTTAATGCTTTAACAGTTTCAGGCAAGAAGTCCATTACAGATTCACATTCACCTCATCGTGATTCCTTTGACTGATGCCTCCCTGTTGGTTGTACTACCACTAGGAATTTCTGCTGAAGCATGTACAGGCCCGTTTCTGCTGGGAGATTCTTCTGAAGAGATAAAGGCAACAATGTTCTGCCTCCTTGTCAAGGGTCAAGGGACCAAGGTAACAACTCCTCGAATTCCTTAAAGGTCCCCTTTGTCTCATTAGAGACAGAAGGGGTTTAAAGGGGAAGGGAGAAATCCACACCTCAGTCTGCGTTTGGAAAGCTGAAACAAACTTTTAATAAACCATAAAACCACACTACTATACACTATTATATATATAGGCACAAACCGAGAAAGAGGAAAAGAAAACGAAGAAGAGAGGACTTAGACGACCAGAGTTCTGTACGGTTCTGTCCAAGGTCAGTGCTCTTGGCAGTCGTCCAGCGGCAAGGTGGGAGTGAAGACTCTGCAGCTGCTTGGGGCAGGGAGCAGAATTCTTCTCGGGGCGAGAAGGGGCGGGGGGGATCCCTGCGCGCAGCCAATTTAATAGCAGAAGAGCTCTCGGCGCGAAAGCAGGCAGGGAATTCAGATATTCTCACCCAATTCAGATGGGACGGGACTCACGGCAATAACAGTTCAGAGTCTGTAGGCCTCAGGCGATCCGGGGGTGTAGGCCTCAGGCTTTCGGCCTAGCTCGGCAGCCAGCAGTCTGGTGGGACTCCTCCCTTCGAGAAGTCCAGAAGACCGAGAGAGAGATCCGCCCCCTGCCTGCTGCTTTTAAAGGCTCCCGACATAACGTTACATTCACCTGACCCCCTTAACCAATTAAATGAGGATTTATTGTACTACATGGAATAATTCTATTTGTCCGTTTCCCAAAACAAGGAAGTTTTAGCTCAAACCAGGACAGTCCTCCATCTTTTCCCACACTCCAATCAACAACTTTATTGCCTATTTATAGTCTAGGGAAACACAGTAAAATAAAATATAACACAATAAAGACTTACTGAGCTCACTTTATTAATTTCTTATGACCATCGTGCTCATTCCAAAGCAATGTGTTTTCTATGCTGCGTGTGCCATGAAATACGAGCAGTATATGAGCTTAAGACATTTTTAGCATTACTTTGAAAAGACCTTCACTTGTCTTCTTAGATGTAAATTAACTTTTTTTTCATATATGTGTGGATTCTATAAAATATATTTTAAATCCCCTAGTAGGTGAAATCGAATTTCACTAAATGAATGAATTTATTCATTCACTGAATTTATTCATTCACTAAATTTATTCATTTCACTAAATGAATTTCAATGATATTAATACAAATTTTTACTAAAAATGCTGCAAATATCATATCTTCCCTCTGGACTTCAGTACTGGAGAATCCTCATGATAAAGCAGTTTTCTACATCCGTTGAGACACTGCAGTAACTTTCAGTTACTCACTCACTGACTCACCAGTGTTTATTAAGCAAGGAAAGCTGCATCTGGAAACCACGACAGAAAAATACCAAAACATAATTAAATATTTTCTCATGTACATAACTACTCTAAGTACGTTACAGGGTTTGCAGTGATTACTTTGTACATAGACAAAGTTATTCACACAATTTAACATTAGATATTTAACTTCACAAGCTGCATTAGAGGACCGAACTCCTTATATGACCTATGAAACCTGGAAAGGAAAATCCCCAGCATGTATACTGGAAACTGACCGGTCCCATTCACAAGTCAAACCTAATGCTTTGACTGCAGCTTAAATACAGGGAGTGTATAACCCTTGGCAGTTTGAGGCAACTTCCATGTGTCACTTGCCTCTGCTGAAAAGGCCTGCAATATTAACCTTTTCTTACGGCTGTACTAGAATAATCTTTGTGCTAGAGTACATGGAAACACATGGATAGAGAAAAGTAATAGAAGAAAAGGTATTAGGATATCTAACTCCTGTTTGGCTGGGAAGATTCAGAAGGAATTGCATAGTACTAGTTTGGGAGATGGAGTATATTGAGAGGACAGGTGAGAATGTTAACAGTGAATGTATTCAAAAGCAGGAGTTGTGATGTGGTACAAATAGGATAGTAAATTCTGGAGCTGCCATAAAGAACATTTGGGAGATGGAGTATATTGAGAGGACAGGTGAGAATGTTAACAGTGAATGTATTCAAAAGCAGGAGTTGTGATGTGGTACAAATAGGATAGTAAATTCTGGCCCTGCCATAAAGAACAAGTTTCTAACCTTCTGGGGTGTAATATAAGCTCTTTCCCCCATGTAACTAAGGAGAAGGTTTGTTATATCATCGGAGATTGTGTGGAGGCTGGCAGTAAGTTACACATAGTGGAATTTTCCTTCCCCTGTTCTGAAGTCCTTCAGTGAGTTGCCTATGTTGTCCAAGGTTACATCTTAGACATCTGCAACGGGAGCTTCCAAATTCTCATCTGAATTGTATTAGAGGAAAAGCCGTTTCCATCATCAGTTTCTCACCCCAGCTGACAAAATTTCTAAGACATGTAGACACGGCTGGCTGGGTCAAGCTGGAAAAAAAAAAAAGATTATAATTCTTCTTAGTAGTTTAACTATAACATTTGCAAAATAAATACACAATAGTGTACGTACAGTTCAGGTTGATAGATCTTTTTTCATACCTGAGAAACTCTAGACTTATAATCACACCAAAGATACTAACCCTATGGTTTGTTAAAGTATTTCAGCATGATGATCTTCTCCTGGGTAATTGTTTTTTTTAAACTAGTGAGTGTTTGAGCTGACGACGCAAGATGAAGTATAAAAGAGCATTCAAATTTTTGTGAAGTGTCTATCTCAGACAAGCTTTTGCCAAAGATGCAGGCCACATGCCAGACAGAACTGGAATTGCATGAATTCTGAAGGGAAATCAATGGGCTGAATGGTCGCTGTGGGGAGCTTGTGCATGTGTGAAAGAGAACTAGATAAAATAACAGAACAGTATTGAGACTAAGTAAGCAAGGATACCATAGAGATATCCACAGAAACAGAAGTTATTCTGTAATTGTTTGGAATAGTAAACCACATCCTGTATCCTTCATCCTGATTTATCACTTCTGTCTAGTTTTTGCTGAAGCTTGTGCTAGCCTTGTACAGTAATATTGACAGAAGGTTGAAGAAGATTGCTGGTGAAAGGAAAGTGGTCCAAAAGAAGTTCAGGTGCCTAAGCATGGTGCCTAAGCAAAACTAAGTTATTCATTTGGAGCTGGCAGAGGAGTTGCTTGGGAACACCAGTTGAGGATGATGAAAGCAATCTCAGGACATCTCAGATGGCGCTGGCAAGAAATATTAGGTAATATAAAAATTCTTTGTATGTCTGAAACCTTTGGCCCTGTTGATTTAACTATACAAAAATAGAGACCAATTTGAAATAACCTGTATATCTGCAGCTGTGGGCTTCTCAGGTATCTTGGTGAGGTGAAAAGCCTTGATACAGCTTTGCAGCAAACAGAAGGGAAAACCTCTTCTACAATATCCTCTAACCTGACCAAACCTTCTGAAAGAGTTAAGGTAGGGGTAAATTCCTAAGGGAATTGTTCTTCCAGTTCCTCACATATACCCTTTTCAGAGTCAGGACAGGATGGTGATACAGATGAGATACTAAAAAACTGAGTAACACAGTGGGGCATACTGCAGTACCATAACCCAGAACCAGGAAGTGGCTGATGTTTTGCTGTGCTTATGCTTAAACTTAGGGCACCCTGTTCCTCCTTGTTGGGCTCTTGTACATTTAATGGACATTATTTTGCACCATCATGTTCACATATTTAAAAACATCATTACATATTATTAGCTGCACTGATTATATGCAGCCACCTGAATTCAGATCTTTAGTTTCTACTGAAGTTTTCTACTGTTTATCCAATAGCAACTGGAAGTAGGACTCCTGCCCTCCCTTGCCTTCAGCAGCCTGAACTTTGCTAGATCAGAGCTGCAGGGCTTTATGAGAAAGCAATGTGGGTATTTTATTAAAAAAATAACCTCAAGCTGCTCAATACCATATTTAAAATAAAAGTACTGTACCACCAGTGTCATTAGGACCTCAAATGTGCAGCACTGTGGCTATTTCTAGCTGTGTATTTCTGGCTGTATTCTGTCTGTGTATTTCTAATACAATATGAAATTATAGATGTTTCTACATAATATTGATTTATGAGACCTAGCAATAAAATAACATATGCAGATGGTTTCTAGAATGCACTTGGAGCACCTCAGAAAGATTCTCACAGTAAGCGGCGCCTTTGCATAGTGGGATAAACTCCAGAGACAAGCGTGCTACATTAGTATCAGTGTCAAGCTGACATTTCAGGGTCAGTGAATAAATATCCTAAAGCCCAAGTGTTTATTTTTGAGAAATTTCATATATAATGACCTTGACTTTACATTGTTTTTTTTCAGTTATGCATATGACCTCTACCCAAATCACAGTTTGCTGTGATTTACTTCAGGAATATTGTTCCTGCACTATTAAAATGAATTAATCAAATCTTGATACAGTGCTTTTTCTTTCCCATTTATGCTTTTATTCTTTCTCATGTGTCGATGAAATAGAGTAAGGATTTTGAATTATTAAAGCACATGCACCCACACATACATACATATATATTCATACGTATATAGGATTTATTTCCCTGATCCCAAATTTATAACCACATGATACACAAAAATATATCAAAATAAGGAAGATCCAGTTCACTATCAAACCAGCTGGTAATTTTTCATGCATGTCTAGCAAGGCTACTCTCCTGCTTACTCCTCAGGGTGAAAGCAGCAGCATGAAGAGATTGTTACAGAATTCACCCTAGCAGAGTTGCCATGAAACATGTTTGGTCATAAAGATACAAGGCATTAGTCTCCAAAGCCTACAGATCTACAGATTATTATTTCATTTGCCTTTATCATTGCAAGGACAGTTTCCTACTGCCTTTCTGAAAGCAGAACATTGCTCTTCAGTGACTACAAAAAATAACCCCTTCATCGGAACATGGTAACGTAAAACAAGTCATACAGATGGGCAGTCTCCAATCACATGAAATTTAACAAGTTTAAGTGCAGGATTCCCCACCTGGGATGGGGTAATACAGGTTATGCGTACAAACTGGGGACAAGGAGTTGGAGAGCAGCCCCACAGAAAGAGATCGGAGGGTTTAGGTGGATGGCAAGTTGAATATGAGTCAACAGTGTGCCCTGGCAGCCAAAAGGGCCAACAGTGTCCTGGGGAGCATCAAGCACAGCACAGACAGCTGGTCAAGGGAGGTGATTGTCCCAGCCTACACTGCACTGGTACAGTACACCTCCAGTACTGTGTTCAGTTTTGGGCACCTCAATATAAGAATGACATCAAACTATTAGTGTGTCCAGAGGAGGGTGAAAGGCCTCGAGGGTAAGACTTTAGAGGTCACGTAGGTTGTTCATCTTGGAGAAGAGAAGGCAGAGGGGTGACCTTATATCAGTCTACAGCTTCCTTAAGTGTGGCAGCAGAGGAGGAGATGCTGATCTCTCTCTGATGAGCAGTGGTAGGACATGAATAAATGGAATGAAGCTGTGTCATTGGAAGTTCAGACTGGACATTAGGAAAAGGTCCTTCACTGAGATGGTAGTCGGTCACTGAAACAGGCTCCTCAGGGAAGCAGGCATGGCACCAAGCTTGTCAGGGTTCAGGGAGTGTCTGGACGATGCTCCCTGTCATATGATTTAGTTTTAGGTAGTCCTGTGAGGAGCAGGAACTTGAACTTGAAGATCCTTATGGGTCTTTTCTGACTTGAGATATTGTGATTCTATTCTATGATTCTAAGTCATGGAAATCGAAGTTTTCAATATGAAAAGACAGAATGAAAATCTCCTCGCAGCTCTTACTAAGAACAGATAAACACCTAGGAAATGCAAGAGCAGCAGAGCAGCTCTGTACTGCACCTATTATTTATACAACACTCTTAAAAGGTGTATTCCTGACGACTGGTGTAGGGGCTGGGTGAGGAGGGAGTTGACAGATGACAATTAATTAATCATGGTCATCTGGTTGTTCCTTATTTTAGCTCTATATGGTGATTGAGAAAGTGGGCTTCCAGTCTGAGTAGGGTTCTTTGTACTTTTATAAAGCTGTTGTTAATACTGGTATTGACTGCTGTCTTAGAAAACATTCCAGTGCTCATGAAAAGATGACACACCGATCTTGTTATGGGGTGAATATCTTTGTTTCTCCATTGAACAGAATGCATGGTATAATACAAACAGTAGCAGTTAAAGATATTTCATACTGCATGTCCATGAAGGACATCGTTAGGCCTGGTTACGAAGAATATGTCATAGATAGAATTTCATTAAATCATAGACACAGATCCTGACCTATGCCCAGGACTGCTGCTTTTGCATCACATTAAAGCCGTACTGTATAGACTTTCCCCACATCTATCTGTACACAAAGTAGGAAGGGGGTTGACTGGACTTTTCATCCCTTTGGTGTCTTGTAACTCCTCTGAAAGATTTCAGTAAAGGTGAGAACAGCCCTAATGCAGCTGTAAGGTATCTTGGATTAATTTGGCCAAATGGGTCCATGAATTGATTCAATAAGACATATATATAAGAGAGAATGCAGCCTCTGTGGCAAACACAGTGACCTTGGCTCCTGCACTGACAGCAGTACAGCTGTGTTACTGCAGTGTCAGCCAGGGATAGAAAACTGTTTCTCAGTAGCTTTCCACTGGCTTGATGATTTCTGTACTATGTTCCATTTTGCAACAGAAAACATGCCATATGAAGACATTTTTGTGCTGCGTCACAAATTATCTTACAGATCTAACCTCTAGGCTGAAATCTTGGTCCTTTAAAATCTGTGGGTATTTTCTCAGGATTTCAGCTCTTCTGCAATTTCATTTTGATACCTGTTTCAGACCCGACTTTAATGTTCCATGGGCAGTTTTGGTTTTCTTTTCCTGGTTTCATGATTCATTAAATTTTTGAGTTGGAATTTAACAGATTTAAAGGATTCTTTTATTCATACTCGGATTCATCCTAGTGGTTAAGTTTTCAATGAATATTTTGAAAAAAATGGTTTTTTAATCACAAGTTGCATTTTAACTTATTACACAGTAGAAATTTGCCTTCTGTGAGACTGATAATTTTCAAGAGCATAAAGTTACAGATTTTATCTATTGTTACCCTATCTTATAGTTCCTTCCTGTGTACGCACACCCATACAGATATCTCTAAGAATCTCATGAACTAGTGTTCCCGTTCTATTTAATAGTCCCTGATTAGTTCCATGCTTTTCAGCATTTGAGTCCATCTAGGATAAAGGTTTTCCAACTGGCGTTTCCTTTCTGTGTCAAACATGAGAGCAAAGAGAGTCTTTCATAGTTTCATCTACCCGGTTTTGTTACTGTTGATACTTTTAAACATGAAAAGCTTCAATAAGAACATTAGTGCTCTGTTTATCTGCTTCTATTTGGTAGAGATATAAAATTCAACATGTTATGAGTCTGTCTTCTCTCTCAGTGAAGGGTACCGGTGAATTGAACTTGAATATTTGGCTCTCAACTACCTTTTAAGCACTGGTAAATAGTTACTTCACAAAACCTCTCTTATTTATCCATCTTTTCAGATGGGAAAACACTTTTCTCAGAATTGATGACTACTTATTTTTCAGCTAAAGTAAATACAGTTCTATATCTCTTTTCATTTGTGCAAGAAGCTGACACATTCTGTCACAACATAGCATGAGTAAATGGGAAAGTGACAGCTTCCTAGCAAAATTTTAAAGAGATAAACATCTATTTTTGTTTAAACAGCTACTAAAAAAAAAAAAAGGAGAGAAGCTTCCCAAGCTGAAAGGCTGCGGAATATATGAGCATTGCAAGCTGGCAAATGAATTCACAAGTAAGATCCTGATACTTAGTGTTAACCCTACTATCTGCATTATATTTGACATTAACGAGTATGTAAAGTTCAAGTAATGTACAGGCATTATTATCATAGATATGTGAAATGCTACAGCAAGCACTGCATTTTTTTTAAATAGATGATCAAACTAAAAAAAACCCTTATTCTAAGCAGAAACAGATTTTTGCATAGTTGTACACTTTATTGGGTTTACGTGGCAAGGTTTTGATAGTGGAGGGATTGGTGTACAGTGTTGGCTTCTGTAAGAACAGATCAGGATCTGCCCCCATCTTGGACTTGATGATCTTCAGGGTCTCTTCCTACCAAAATGATTCTGTGTTTCTGTGATGTTCAGCCAGTCCAAAACAGACTCACCGTTGCTCAAAAATGAGCCCATCAGCAATGCTGGTGGTGCCTCTGTGGTACCATTTATGAAAGTGTAAAAAATGCTGTGTGGAAGCTGTTAGAGAGAAGTAAGAAAATATGAGAGAAACTGCCCAGCAGACACCAAGATCAGTGAAGAAAGAGGGGGAGGAGGTGCTTCAGGTTCTGGAGCAGAGATTACCCTGCAGCCTGTGGAGAAGGTGGAGTAAGTTGTCCCTTTGAAGTTCATGGAGGTCCACTGTGGAGCAGATATCCACCTTGCAGCCCACAGAAGACACCACACTAGAGCACGTGGGTATGCCCTGACGGAAGTTCATGCTGGAGCAGGCTCCTGGCAGAAGCTGTGGCCTATGGAGTGGAAGCCAAACAGGAGCAGGTGTTCTGCCATGAACTGTGGCCCATGTGGGACCCACAGTGGAGGAGTACCTTCCTGAAGGACTGCAGCACAGTTTGGAATAGTTTGTGAAGGAATGAGTCCCATAGGAGAGACTCCCACAGGAGAAGGAGAACAGTGTGAGGAGGAAGGAGCAGCAAAGATAACGTATTATGGACAGACCCCAGCCCCCATTCTCCATCCCTCCACATTGCCTGGGAGGAGGAAGCAGAAGTCAAGAGTGAAGCTGAGTCTGGGAAGAAGGGATGGTGAAGAGAAGGTGGTTTTAGTTCTGTTTTTATTCATCACTATCCTGCTCAGTAATTAATTGCCAATAAATTAAATTCATCTTCCCCAGGATAAGTCTGGTTTGCCTGTGCCAGTTTATCAACAAGTGATGGCCCTATCTTTATTTTGACCCACAAGATTTTTCGTCTTATTTTCTCTCCCCATCCTGGTGAGGAGGGGAGTGACAGCGGCTTGGTGAGCACCTGGTGATCAGCCAAGGTCAGCCAAAGCCAGTACACATACTTAGAGTGTTTACAGATTTTTACACCAATGGTTTCAAAATAATTTAGTCAGTTATTAGATTATCTTATTCCAAAATTAACAAAATGATGATATCATCATGAGATATTATTTTACTATATTTCTGAATTAAGAATTCCAAAATGTTATGGAGAAAAAAAAAAAAAAAAAAAAAAAAAAAAAGAAAGAAATGAAAAGGAAATCTCGTGAGGAAGAAAATTATGTGGACAAGGAAAAGAAGGAGAATATAGGGCTGGGTAAAGGATAGATTTGGATAAGATATGCAACAGTTGAGAAAAGGTGAGGGAAAGGATGGAGAATATATACTGTTGTGTGAAAGGAAAGGAAAACAGAAATTGAGAGGTCACAGGTGAGAGAGAACTGAAAAAAGAGTAAAACACTGGGAGGAGGAAAAAAGATTCAAATCAAGGTAAAAGATCTGGATAAAGGAAGAAGAATCATTGGATAATCTAGTCAAAGATTGCAGAGATAAATGAAGTGAGAAAACGATGAGATAAAATGAAGTGGTTTTGTTTTATGCTCCTGGGTTTCTAAGTTTGTTAGACTTCTTTGGTAGTATTACAAAGCCAAAAGGAGAACATTTACAAGGATTGTTGTCCTGGTCCTATTTTCCTTCATTTGGAACACTGGCTATCTCTGGAGACAACACACAGTGTTGTTTATCTATTGGCCAACACCTCTGAGTGTGAAAGTGTTTTTATTAGCTCAATTTTGCTACTTCAATTTTGGGAAATTGAGGTACGGATGAATAGTTTTCCTTGGGCTCAATCCAGTCATGATGATAAAACCAGGATAACTGTTTTCTAAACCTATTGTTGACATTTCAGACTCAAGCTGTTTTCATGTCGCATGTGGTTTTGTTGAAGTATTGTGTAAATTGCATTTACACTTGTTGAGATCGGTGTAGCACTGACAGAAGAAGGAGAGTAGGACTTGGATTTAAATACAGTGTATCTTAAATTTCCATCAGTGTTTCTCACTTAACAGTAGAGGACAACTCTTCTGCAAGTATCTGCAGTGTCAGTAATTCCATTAACAAAGAAGCCACTGTATTATCAACATACTGTAGCTTCATTTTAATGTGTCATTTGCACTTCAAAGTCACACAACTTTTATTATGGTAAATCAATTAAAACTATTTCTCATGATAATTTATCTTCTACAGAGTTTATCATCTCAGAGAATGCAATATTTCCCAATTTAACTTGCAAGACAAAAGTGATGTAATTTGAATGCCTTTTACTGAGCCTATTAAGCATAAAGATCACAGAAATTTCAAACCCTGAAAGATAACTGTTTCATCTACGCGATAAAATGGAAGTCACATTTTAGTAGCTTACTGGAGGTAGTAGGAGACAGTATGGTAATTAGTAATATAACCTCATTTACTCATTTGGTATGTCTCCTGTTTTAAATGATAGTCTGTCTAGAAGAGATATCCAGCTTGATGCAAATATGAAAAAGAAATCAAGTGAAGCTACTGTCTATTCAATAAAGCTGTGTGTAGCATTCATTTGATTATGCTTTTCTTTTTTGTGTTTATAATCAAGGAATCACCTTGAAATAAGAAAACATTTTTAAAGATCTATCGGTGAAGAATAGAGATCCGTATTGAAAAACTCCTCTCCAGAAGGTAGATATGGGTCAGATCCTCAACTCGCATAAAATGTCACAACTCCACTGAAGTCAGGACAAAAATGTCAATGTATAGGAGTTGAAAACCTGATTATGTAACAGTGTTAAAAAACCCCATAGCAACATGAAACAAAGAACAAAAACCCCCGCAACCGGTATACAACCACCACCCTCTTTAAATCTCGAAGCATTAATATGAGCTGAAAAGCTCATCTGTACCTTTAGTGCATGTATTTGAGTGTGACTGATCATTTCTTCAGTGGCAGAAGGCTTGATTTTCAAATGCCTTTTTTCGAATATTCTTAGGGTCACTTGCCCCCTGACAGGCACTGTGATTTGGGCTCTTGGCTATTCAGAAGGTTTTGAAAATGCTGCCAGTCTCTAGTTCCTGTCTCTATGTAGAAGCGCTGGATTCAGACATTACATTATAATGAGTGTGAAACTAACAGGAAAATAATAACCTTTGACTCACTTAAACATAGACCATGCAAGTGTATGCACAACAGCAGCAAAAATAGTCTCCAACCCCAGCCAGGCCTCTGGTCCCCTTTCTTTGCAATGACACTAGCGGTAAATAATTGCAGTACCTAAGCCCAAGACCTTTGCTCAGCAGGGGAAGGGAGAGCTGTTGCTACGTAGTGGGTGCCATTTGATGGCCTGTTGTTAATGCCTCGTGGCTCACTACAGGAGTCGTTGGCGCATGGTGGCTCTCAGCTAGGGTAAGTGTTTTGGCTGGAGTAGGATAGCTGGGAACACTGGGATGTCCTTTGAGCTAAAGCAGAGTACATATGAACTACTTACAGGTCTGACATATAAACTAAAAATCGTTGACTTGGTCCCTTTTTGGTCTCTGTTTCTGAAACTGGAGTGTAAGGAGGTGCTTCTACTGCAGGTGGAGTTTATGGTCATATTGCACATGATGAGAATGCTTCTCTGGAATTACCATTTTGCACACTGGGAGACTAATCTGCTGAAAGTATTCTGTCTCACTTGCTCTACAGTGCTCGTGCTTGGAACAAATTTAATTGTGTCTTTCCATGCAGCCTTGCTCATAAAATTATAGTTGTATCTTAACAGTTAGTTACTGTTTGGCTGTAAGACCTTTTGTGAGTTGCTGGGTTTTATTAAAAAGTGACATAAAAATTGTAGAAAGAGTTTGTGTTAATGCATGGAGATGTAACTATATAAAAAGGAGGATGTATGTATCTATCTATCTATCTAAAGGAAATTTAGACTGAAAGGCTGCCTTAATGGTGAGATTTATTGGACTACATTATAGTCTCCCAGGGGAGGTGGTAGAACCCCTTTAAATAATGGAAAAACTCACATCTCCTGAGGACCAGAACATATGGGAACTAAACATAGGAATACCGAACAGATTTTATCTAAGCTAGAATTAGTCAGTTTCTCCTCCTTTACAATATTCCCAAAGGAGCAGCAGAACAGATAAACAACATTTTCTTACCATTTGTATTTGCATGGCATAAACAGTGTAAAGTATGTTCCAGAATAATTTCCCTTGATTATGATTATTTGCTACTATGAAAAGTAACCAGTTTAACAGTAGGAATTTGTCCTTCAATTAATCATTTCATATTGTGACCGTTCAAGGAAGCAAAGAATGAGTCATTATTCTGTATAATTAGCCTGGAAAAGGCTTGCTTAAGAATCATGTATTTAGGATTTGCTTTTGCACAAGTAGAAGGGAATTTTGCTATTGACTTTAATGGGAACAGTCAAAGAGCCAGTTTCTCAGGAGACACTGAGACCTTTTTGAAATTGGTTGTATTTGACTTTACTCAATATACAGGAGAAAATGCTTAGTATCTCATTGACAAAACCCATTTGGTCTAGGACTACCCACTGCTGAAGTCATTACACTCCTACTAACACTCTGAGAATAGAATTGCATTTTTAACCCATGAAGGACCCAAGTATCCCTTGCTTTGTACTTTGTTTAGTCCTCCACACTTCAGAAAATGAGTATAAAATCCTACTCTATTACTGCTTTAAGGATTACAATCCAATTGTTCTTCCTTTGATAAAACGGGAGTCTCATCAACATTCTGTATATCAGCTATTGGAAAAGTAAAGATCCCCTTATGCAAGGTTACTTATAAGAATTCTTTTTTCATATACTAGAATTATGCATCAAGACATTTGGACTATAATGCAAAAAGCTGCCTGTCTATTATATTACCACCTGAATGTGTTATTGAAATGTTACTGGGGTGTTGCACTTTGATGGTTTCATGCAGTCAGAATCCAACAAACAGCATTTTAGAATCCTATCTTTGATTACTATTTTTAAGGGTATTGATTTTTTTCTAATAGCCTTTCTGAACTGTTTCTTGGGTTCAATGAGGTTTTTTTATTCTCTAATTACACATGGCTTGCTGAAGATAATACTGTTTTGAATGACTTTTTTCAGTTTAGTTTTGTTTTGATATGCTGACGTTTATGTAAATAAAGACCTGTTTACTCAGTTTCAATATATAGTAGTCTTAAATCAGAGAAAGCTCATAATAAATATGAAACTAGAACATTCCTTTTAGTAAACACATCTGCAAGCCTGACTGCATCTCACTAAGCATTTTATAGGTTCATTACATGACTTGGCTCACATTGAAGTCACCTCAAATTTTATTTTTATTTTTTTCTAACCATCGTATGAATAAACTTTGGCTTCTGTTTAGACTGGAAAATATCCAGTATCTGCTTATAACTTACAGAGTCAGGAAAACTTAATCGTTATTACTGGTAGTAAGGTATTTTTCTACACCTGTGTGTCACCTACTAAACTTTAGGAGGGGTCAGCAGAGGTGTAATTTACTAGAACTACATCATCTATTTTATATAGAGACCTGAAGCTAAAATGGATTGCCATTCACTTGTGAAAATGTGAAATGTTTGGAGCAAAGTTAACTGACATGCTTAAGAATATAACCAATGGTATTGAGAGATGGTTTCTAAACATCCTGTTATAGTTTGATCAAGAGTCCTGATAACAATTATAGCAACTGTTCATTTCTTGGTTGTGTCTTTTTTCGCCATTTACATCTCAGATGCTTTTGAGAGCTTCATCACTAGCTTCTTAAGAACCGGTTTAAGAAGCAGTTTAGAACAACTTCAGCTATGAGTTCCCCTACATGCAGTGATACAGTGCTCTATCAGGCTAGAATGGACCAGCTTCCCACCGGATACTCTTACCATATAATCCTATAAACTGTAGAAGGAGAAAGATACATGCGTATACAGTATGGCTTCAGCACATACAGCTGTATTAAGGCATTCTTGAGAATGCATGAGCAAGTAGTATAATGAAGCTTATATACTATATACTGAAGGGTGTCAGTTGCAAAACTACATTCTTCTTTTAACAGGATGCTATACTTAGTTTGCAAACCCACTGACTTCTGCCTAAACTCACCGTTGGTAACAATGTGAAGTCACGTCCATCAATGATTCCTGTATTGTAGCTCACAAGATTCTTTCATGGATTGTTGGTGTATCATTCTAGCAGAAATTAGAACTGTAAAAAATATGCTACTCTCTCTGGGAAACTTAGCAGCTGAAACCCAGCTGCAACACTATCGTGTGGGAAACTGTATCTCTAGCTAGCTCCTATTTGATTAACACTAACCAATCAGAAACTGTGCGTGAACTAACTCCTGTATCCAATCATAGTGCCTTAAAAGATGCGTACTGTCTGTGTGACAAGGAACATATCCAATCACTATGTAACCAGTCACGTGAACAAGAATCCACTGTCTATAAATAGAGAAGTATTGTAAACAATAAATGGGTCTCACTACACACCATATTGGCGTTTGGGTGATTCGTTCCTCTCCAGCTTGCGGGCTCACCGTAAAGTATATAGCACGGATCACTACAATGGATGGCAAATTATTAACTCCTTATCAGCATGAACAAAATGTTACTTCCATTATTTAAATGTTATTATTGATGGTTATTATAAGTCATCTGCAGCTAGCTACTTCTGGACGGAAGCGTTGTAAGAACTGCACTTCCCAAGACTTATATTGAAATGTAGTTACTTGGTCAGCTGGATTGGAAAATTTTAATTCATCAGTGTGAATAGTGTAGCAAAAAGTCAATATGGTTAAGATCAATCATGTCCTACTTATTGTTTGGGTGGATGCAGAACTGTCTAAAAGCTTGAAAAAAGATACACAAATAATTTACTTAATCTTATCACTTAATCTTATCAAGTAATAGTTATTTATTAAATATTTACTTGAGCTGAAAGTTAGACTTCAACAATCAAAAATAGATTGAAGATGCTTGGATATGTAAAGGTTTTCTTCTTTAAATTTAAACTTTAAACTAGTCTCTTGAGATTCATCTTGTTTCTGAAAGCCCTAGGGAATAGCAGGAAATTCATACATATTTAATATTAGTCAAATCAACCAATGCAGTAACCATGCTAAAAGAACAATTATGCAGACTATTTATGTAAATATGGAATAGGAATTACATGTTTTTATTTAGAACATTGGAAAGACTTATAAATTATTTAATTTAAGAAGACATGTTTTGGAGTTATTTTGAGCAATTTATTTACAATATATATATCATAGCGAATATTTTAATATACTTGTATTTTCATATTCATTTCAAACATAACTAGGTTAAGATCGTATAATCTTCAGAGAACTGAATTGCTTTATCTTTTATGGAAAATACGTACAAATAATTGTGACAGATAATTTATTTAAAATTGTATTTATCTTTTTGTAGCTAAAGAAATATGTCAAAATTAATTAACTCAGTGTTTTCCATAATACTAAAATAACAGTATTTTTCATGAATATAATAGGTTTTTTAAAACTGCAAATATGTTTTATATTTTCATGATCCAATCTAATGATGGAGCCCAGAAGCCAGTCTCCAGTTACCTTCCATCTCCTAGGACAGATATACTTCTAGAGGAACAGTGGAAGGTATTCACAAAATCCATGAATTCACCCTTTCAGAATTCTTACTTTAGCATGGTAGATAACCCTCCATTATTCATGTTTTTTGTGAAATTTGTTGTTAGATGAAGCAAATATTGTGTTTAGAGGTATTTGCACAGAAACATGGGGTGAAGAAAAAATGTCAAGTATTAGGGTCTTGGGAAGACCTTTGGAATCTCTGCACTATTCAAAGACTTAAAGCTGATAAGGGTCAGAGAATTCTTACTGATTTAGGTGAGTTGAGAATTTCTTCACAGCCATCCTACCCACGACTTTCCTGCAAAAAGGAGGTAAATGACTTGGCAGAAAACAGGTCATGTATGTCAAAATGTGTATGTGGGGGTTTATTATAAATTGATTTGACAAAGCCATTTTGGGAGTTTACTCTGGCCAGGTGTACATGATAGGAATCAGCTAAACCAGAGAGAACTAGACTCTTTCACAGTTACTTGTCTGACTCATTTGATAGGTATGTGTAAGTAGAAGATGTATTTTACGTTGAACATGGGAGCTCTTCGCTGACTGCAGTGAGAATCTAGCATGACTAGCTCAGCTAGTCACTCAGCTAACTCCAATGGAAACATCTGAAGTGCAGACACCTGTATTCACTTCTCCGAGCTCCCCATGCAATTACACCTCTACTCCTCTAGGTCTCTACTGTTATATTAGCTACCTGAGCTGGCACTTTGACTATGCTTTTGGTGTCAGCCAGTGCTTTGGGTTCATCCCAGAATGATATAGCTAGCCTGCCAAAAAGGGAACACTGAGGATGGTTATGGTTTCACTTTGAACTCCACCTTTACAACATTTCAAGACATATAGGCTGTCAAGACTAGCCGTAACTGTGCCAACGTGCTTAGCTGTATAATGCACAAAAACACGGCCAGATCTAAGAAAGGTTTTGGAAGCCTGGAATCAGGTATTTCAATGAAGTTGAAAGCTGCAAATCTGAAAACTAAATGTACAGAGCTGCTACTTTTGAGAGGTTGTATCTCGTGCATATGCATTGCTGAAATCCCATCAGATTTCAGAAACTATTCTTTTTTGTGTCTAACCAGAAGCACTTCAGCTAGTAGGACTTCTTAAGAGAAACTCCATTTGTGGTTAAGTAGGATGGGCCTTACTAAACAGCGCAAGCAGAGCTGCTTTCATTTAAGAGGTCAGAAGAAAAATACTAGCCCTATTTTCATATAAAAACTCAGTGATCAGAATATTTACCTGAGCTTCTGCATACAATCCTGAGGATGATTTTTATCCAAGTTTCCCTTTTAGAGTACTGCACAAATGATGTAGGGGAGGATGGAAACAAAAAAGGAAAGGAACTAACTCTCTTGTTCTTTTAAGAAATTCTCTTTTAACCTGTCTGATCAGAAAGGCACGTATGGAAGAAAGACACTGTCTCCCAGAAGGCAGGAGCATGGCTGCATTTGCCTGTTTCTATATCCAGGCATAGATAAGCATTTGTGTAGGGTGGCAGTCATAACTGGGGTGAATTTGAACATCAGGATGAAGAGATGTACCTCAAAATCCTCTCTTCAGTACTTTTTTTCCATGACAAATTTGTTTGCTTTTAAGATGAAAAAAAAAATCATAAGATGAAAAACAGTCTTAGAGGCAAGGCCAACACATATGGACCATCTTTCTGAAGTTAGTCTAGCAGTTAGTCTTGCAGTTCCAGCTCCTGGGTTGTATTCATAAACTTCCGGTTAGTCTGAATAATTAAACTAACAAGTAACTGTCTATTTCCCTCTATGGTTATCAGCATTCCTTTTCCTCCTCACAGAAAGAAATAATCCTTTCATTTTATCTAGAATAGGGACAAGACACTGTCTTAAACACCTAGCTTTGTCTTTTCAGGGAAAAAACAGAAGATGTACTTGTGCCTGACAGGCATAGTGTTATGAAAGTTGCAACTAACATACTTGCCTTTACTGCTGTTCTCTGCCTCTGTTCTGTTTCACATTTGAGAAAATCCTACAGTGTTAAAGTTAAATTAGAGAGCAGTGCTAACGGAATATCAGAAGAAGAAATCAATAGACATTACTATATATTAATTGTTACAGTTATCCTAAAAGAAACATTAGTTCATTGGTTCATTTCAGAAAGTAAAAGAAAAATAAAATTGATGGGATAGACTCCTGAGCAAAACAATGTAAAATACAAAGCTTCAGTAAATGCAAAGAGTTGTAAGAACAATTTTACCTGCTCTGGACGAATGATTCATATTGTAATTCCAAGAAAGTCATGCAGCAAATTAGATTGACAATTACAGTGCTGTGGATTTTCAAGCACAATTATTTCATAGTCAGTAAACCGATGTTCATTTTTACATGACAACCCATGAGGTGAATACTTTTAGAACCACTATGTCATTCTTTACTTCCATTCTTTACTTCCAATATTCTGATTTTTAATTATTAACTAATTCATAATAAGGGATATATATATGCATATATATATATATGCAGTTCATAATAAGGGATATTTTGATTTATAGTGTGTCTTTGACTTAAATCATATTATTCTGTTGTACTTGACTTAAGGGTTTTTGTTGTTCATTTTGAAATGTTTATAGACTCATAGAATCATGCAATCATAGAATGGTTTGGATTGGGAGGTCGCCTTGTCCAACAACCCCTGCAGTGAGCAAGAACTTCTTTAACTAGATCAGGTTGCCCTGAGCCCCATCCAGCACAACCTTAAATGTTTCCAGGAATGGAGCATCTACCACCTCTCTGGGCAACTAGTTCCAGTGTCAGGATATTTCTGCAGAATTTTGATTTAATAATAATACAGTTTGGTGTGGCAACACAACAACAACAAATAAATATCATTACAGTGAGTTTTTGATATTAACTAAAAAATATGTTATCTTGATCATTGTAGAAAACAATTGTTTTGTTTGTTTGTTGTTTAAATATAAATTATTAGTAGTGTACCAAAAACGGTGTGCATATAAATAGACACGCATTGTGATGGGTCGACCTTGGCCAGCTGACAAACACCCACTGCTCTCTTACTTCCCCTTCTCAAGAGGACAGGGGGAGAAAATAAGATGGAAGAGCTCATGGGTCAAGAAGACGACTGAGGATCATTTATCAATTGCTGTCACAGGTAAAACAGACTCAACTTGGGGAAAATTAATTTAAATTACTGCTTATCTATTAAAAATAGAGTTGGATGGTGAAAAATAAAGACAAAAATTAAAAATACTTTTGGCTCTGCCCCTGTTTCCCAGGCTCATATTCACTACTTCATTACTGATTCCTTGACCTCCTCACCCTCTGCAGTGACACGGGGTAATGGTGAAAGGGGGCTGTGGTCAGTCCGTAACAGCTCTACTTTGCTGCTCCTTCTTCGCTGCTCCTTCTTCCTTAAGTTTGTCCTCTGATCCATGTGCTGCTGTCTTTCCAGGATGAACAGGCTCTGCTGTGGTCTCTCCCTTGGCCTGCAGGGGAATTTCTGCTCCAGCTCATAGAACACTTTCTCTTCTGCTGCTTCTCTGACCTCGGTGTTTGCAGGGCTGTTTCGCACACTTTTTCCCCCCATTCCTTTCTCTGCTGTGCAGCATTTTGCCCTTTCTTAAATATGTTTTCACCGAGGTGTCACCATCTTCACTGAGGGGCTCAGAAGTGTCCGTTGGAGCCAGCTGGAACTGGCAGGAACCAGCTCAGAGAAGGCCCTGCGACATCCTGATGCCGACACCTGGACACCTGCACCCAATACAGTACACGAATACAGATATAGCTCAAGATATATACAATTTTTCCATTTTTTCTGTTTGTAAACCGATAAGAAACTTCACAACTAACCATCAGCAGGGATTAAACTTATGAGCAATCAAACCAATCTCCTTTGGTCCTACCTATAACCATATTAATCTGTTCAGTCAGTGCTGAAAGACTGATATCTGAAGTAATTAAAAACTAATGATCCAGCTGCATGATCCTGCTTTTACACTGGATATCTATATTGTATTCATTGTATTGAACAACTAGACCTCAAGAATGTGATCTGCAAGTGCTATTGGGAGATTGAGTTCCTTTATTTCAAATGGAAGAAACCTCATATTAAAGGTTTCAGGTTCAATCTCTACAGGTGATCTCCGTTTAGGTGTATTACATGTCAGACTAATAGAATAGGAAAGGGATATAAAGAACTTTATTAAAAATGCTCTTGCATATTTATGCAATGTGAATATGAGAGTTTTTAATATACACATTCATCTTAGATTCTAACACAGAATGAGAAACTAATTCTGCAAACACAATAGGGCTGTTGAATCATAAGTGTTACACTGATGACTAAAGCTTGTGACATCAAACTTCTAATCATGTATCGAATCAGTATGGTTATATTTTTAGATTAGGTTGTTATATTAGCTTTATCAGCCTCTGTGACAAAATACATGTTGATTTTCTGCTTTAAAGCCAAACTGCAAAGAGGGTAACCAAATTTATTGCATATCCACGTTATCATAAGATAGTTTGAGAGGTTCTTTTTAGCTTCTGGGACTATGCTTGTTTATATATCTAGCTTTTGCGGTAAAATTACAAGGGAAATTTAGGATGCAGAAAGCTAAAGTAGGTTTGCAATGCCTCAAGACTCATACCTGCAGATGTTCCAATAACGTCTAAACGAGGATTGAATTAATCTAGAAATTTGAAACGGGTTGCTGAGCTATACTTCTAATGAACAACCAACAGCGAAGAAGGGAACATAACTGCACTGATGGCAGTAACAGATTTATCGCAAAATTTCCCATGGTCATTATACCCGTGTGTAATTGGTAGCCAATACCCCCTGCCATATGACTATGAAAGCTTTCTGAAATGTTTAGTTTTCTGTTGGCTACTGAAGAGTTTTATATGTACATTTATCCTTGGTTTAAAGAATATGTAGTGCCCTTTTTTCAATAAAATAGATTTCATTGATCTTGGAACAATCAAAAGATACTGTAATGATATAACTACACTAGCAATTTCTTACAGACTTTGCTTCACTGTAGGTCAACATCTGCAAAGCCAGCATTAATCCTGCAAATGATCTAAGATGTGTTTTAAGACAATGTTGAAGTATTAGATTTTTGATTAAGGTGTAGAAGATTTTGGCAGCTTCGGTTTTTAATTTTTTTTTAATTTAGTTTTTGTTGTGGTTAAAGTAAGCTTAGTACAGACACATAACTATTAATTCCTAGGTATCTAAAGTCAAACTGCATTTTCTTTTAGGGATTTACTTTGAAAGAGAAACACACAAATTAAACTAGGGAGAAATTACTTAGACCATGAATATGTACCATTGAGTTCCAACATTTTCACTCATTTATATTTCTGGACTGCTTTTCATAAATTCCAAAGCATGTAGATACTGGTTTATAGCAGCCCAGTCCATGGAGATACACAGGCACATCTCAGCAAACAGCAGAACTGTGAAATCTCTATGCAGTGCACATACAGGCTAATGGTGAGAATAAGAACCTAACAGGTAGGGTAAGTGGATGTTACAAGAACAAAAAAAAAAAAAAAAGAAGGGAAAAGGGGGGTCGATAACAAGGGCTCACA
>NW_010415832.1:23721-28520 GCF_000710305.1 Buceros rhinoceros silvestris | reverse complement strand
AAAAAAAAAAAAAAAAAAAAGCATGGCAAAGGGGGGTCGATACTCAGGTCTCAGAAGTTATAACAGCTCTCATTGCCTTGTTTAACTGAGATGTTGAATTAACAACTAATTGAATAATGAATGAATTAGAGGTGTATTTCCAAAATCTTCCAGCCTCTACAGCTAGCCATCTAAATAAAAACTGATCAGAAATCCCACATGAAAAAAGAAAATGAAGATTTGGATGAGACCACCATCTTTCTTAGTTCTGTAGTTCCTCAGAGAACTTCAAAATTGTCATCTTGTTCATTCAAAATGCAGTCAGATAATGTTGATTTTCTCTCCTTTTTTGCTAAAAAGAGTCTAAGACTGGCATGCAAAGTTAAAGCTCAGTTTTCATTGTCTTTTTTTTTTCGTGCACCAATGTCATGAAGAGAAAGATAAAATTTTTTTTTAAGTTTTTGATGATTATGGAGACTCGATGATGAGGAAAAACTGGATAAAATATGGATTGAATCAGGCAGTATACTATGCAAATTATGAATGGTAAATTGGACAGATTGATTAGATCCTAGTAGGTGGAATAGTTTGAGAAACGATGCCTGTCATCTAAGCTTTTTGACAGGTGTCAAGTAAACTGAAGGGTTACCTTTTAATTGAAATAGAATTCTATAGGAATCCTCTTTTGTTTCTGTGCTCAGGGTCCAGTCATCAGCTTGCTGAATTCTGGAATAAACTGTATGTACTTCTCTTCATTTCCAGGCATCATTCCTGAATCAGGATCACTTGGTATTTATATACATACACATATGTATGTATGTATTTTTTTAAAATTAATCTTCTGAGATCTAATTAAAAAGAAATACTGAATAAAAACTGTTGGAGAAATTTTAAATCTAAATTATGATTTAAATTTATCCCTAGGAGGAAAAACTAATCTAAAAAAATGGATATGATACCTTTAAAGTATTTCATGAAGTTTCAGCTACCCATCTGCTGCAATATCAAAGTGAATGGCATTGATAAAATTCTGAAACTCCTGGAAAATGTACCCACAAATGCATAGTTAATCATTGCTATTACGTTAAGTATGGTGAAGCAGTAATAATTTGCCTGGTAAATTACTGTATATGATGGAATATACCATAAACACACATAGTCATAAGAAATAATGATGTATTTTGGAAGAAATAAAGCAAAATGTCCACTTACAAATGACAATTCCTTTCACTTAGTTATGATGCAAAGACATATTTAGCAAGTACATGTATAACTTTCAAATCATTTTCCACAGATTTTGGTGGCATGAAGTAGATATATTTGGCCAAATATGTAGGTGTTAAGAAATAACTTCTAGTGGAAGCTTTGATAATGGAAATGTTCACATTAAAAAAAGGATATCAAAATATAAAAAAATCCCAAAGGAATTTGTTGTTTTCTTTTCTTTTTTTTTTATATATTTTGCCTTAGTGAATACAGTATTTTCTATAGTTCTAAGTTTATCTAATATGCTACAAGGTGAACACATTAAGAAACGATAACAAGATATATGTATGTATTTGTTTATATTTGTTCTTTTGCTTGCAATGATTGAGTGCCTGAAATAAAAGCTGTTTAGAACCTGGCAAGTATGAAAACTGAATCTGACTAGCTTCCTTTATTATCTAAGCCTAAAGCAATCCAAGATTTAAACACAAGGCAAAATTAAGCAAACTTGCATTTAAATAAGTCATGGTAGTCTTAGACTGTGTTCTAGCTCCTTTCTCTTCACCCGTTATATCCTATTGAATGCAATGGTCTATGTTTCAATAACCTTTCTGTTCTAGTATGTTTAGACTCATTCCAAATAAAACAGTGTATAAAACGAATGGGAGTCTTAGGCCTCCAGAATCAGTATGTTGATAATTGAGGATACCAGCTAGAGTCGGTTTTCCACAAAAACTTACGTAGCTGCATGCGTATAACTTGAACTCCTATGTGAGGAGTGAAGTCCAGAAAAATGGAATAAGCTGTGTCTGCTATCGGACAAGGAGTGTTAAATTCAAATGGGTAGGGGGTCTAGTGAGATCTCCGACAAGCTCTCACTCTGCTTTACATCAATATGCCTGTCTCTATATTCTCTTCCTTGTTCCCCACTGTACTGTGTCTCTACTCTCAAGTCACCACTAATCACCTTTACTGAAACACACAATTTTTCACCTGTCACAATTCTACAATGCTGGAGGTTGCCAGGTTAGTGGCTGAAAAATACTGTTTACCTGGATGACTTATATCACATATTCCTTCTATCTTCACATAGTATGAAATTGCAATAAAGGAATACTATTAAATCAAACTGGACAAACATATTCTTTGTTTGAATGTTTGTCTAAAGAGTTTCTGGAAAGGTAGGAATACTGCTGTTGGTTTATACAGCAGGCAAGAAGCAGCAGGGATTTTAGAAAGCCAGTTTCAAATCTAGTAACACTCTTGAAACTGTCTAGTAAAATGAAAAATCTTACTTTATAGATATCCACAGAGTGCCCAGGGAGCTTGTGGCTTTTCTATGCTTAGAGATACTCAAAAGCCATCTGGACGCAGTGCTGGGCAACTAGGTCTAGACGGTCTTGCTTGAGCTGGGGAGTTGGACAGGATGACCTCCAGAAGGTCATCCAACCTCAGCCATTCTGTGATTCTGTGGCATATTTTATACCAACCATAACTGTACTTATAAATTATTCTCAGGTCATTTTATCATTCTGTAAAATCTCTTAACTTGCAGGAATTAGTAACTCATTAATATGAATTCCTTTTTTAATCTGGTAATTTACTTAAAGTTTGCAGTGTACAGAATGAAGCTACTGACATCCACTACTCTAACTTAATAACATTACAAAACTACTTGATCTTCACTTCTGTGCTTTTTATGATGTGGGACGACCTCCTTGAAAAGTGAGAGTCTCTCTGTTTTCAGCAAATCTGGTTTTACCTTCCAACTCTAGTTATTAATCAATGCGAAACTCTCAGTTACGGCTGAAACTTCTTATCATGATATCATAATTTTGCTCTTGAAATGTAGTTTTCGTTTCAAGATATTGATAACAGAAACTAGATAAGAAATTTACTTTGCCTTCCAGCACCATAAAATGTCTTGCACTGCTAATCAATTATCTCTTTGCATTTAAAATAACTCTACTTTGGGAATAATAGGATTCTGTTGAATATACAATGTGCCCTTGTGTGCACGTGTGTATGAGCTTAGATGAGTTCTTTTTTTGTGAATGTAAGGCAGAGTGTTACGTAACTCTCTGTTCTCAAGAAAAAGACATTCCTTTCCTCTCCTATGGAAATCAAAGTGAAATCTTTTATACAGTGATGTAACAAATAAGTTTCACAGCTGAACCAAAATTTCAGGCTTACAGTTACTATATTTTGTTCTTATTTTTTTAATACTACATTAAAATGAATGTATAGTTAACCAATAAGCAGTCCGTTTGCATATTCAGATATCATTTTATTATGATATATAATATTTGGAAAGTTTCTTTTTCATAATGGTAAGAAGAACAAAATAAAACTCCTATATTGGGCATTTATTGTATCAAGAATTGTAATTATGTAGACAAATAATTCCAATCATAGATGCTTTTCGTAGAAATTTTTAAAAACTGTGATCAGATCAGCAATGAAGTAGCTAAATCATAAAGGCTAATTTTCTTTGAAAATGAGACCTCTTCCTAAATTAAAAAAAAATATAAATTATACCAGCCATGGGATTGAGTTCAAGTTTCCCAATAATATTGGAAAATACAAAACTTCTGTACAGAAGTCATTAATTGCATCATTTGTGCAGCTATGCTGTAAGTCTGTAGACCTTCCTATAGCACTGCAAAAAACGGTCTGTGAACTGATCAAATTTTCCCATTTTTTCATACGGAATGCAAGTTTTTAAAAAGTAATAGAAGTTTTTCAAAAATACTTATGAAAGCAGTTTTTCCGTAATATGAGTAAGAGCCGGAGGAGATCAGAAAGGGGGAAAGCGCCACCTATTGATCACGGCTTGAAATCTTATTAGTTGCTGTTCGGTACCTGTTGTGTTTAATGAACATTGCCGGCATTTTAGATGCACAGATCTGTTACAAGTTTCAATATTTTCAGGTTTCATGTTAACGTGTTTACAGAATATAGACCATAACTAGTGGTTAGAAGCATAACTAAATCCAAATGAATATTTTACACGGTAGGAGTCTTGTAACATACAAACAAAAAACATTTTCCTTTCCTTTCCTTTCCTTTCCTTTCCTTTCCTTTCCTTTCCTTTCCTTTCCTTTCCTTTCCTTTCCTTTCCTTTCCTTTCCTTTCCTTTCCTTTCCTTTCTTTCCTCTCCTCTCCTCTCCTCTCTTTCCTCTCCTCTCCTCTCCTCTCCTCTCCTTTCCTTTCCTTTCCTTTCCTTTCCTTTCCTTTCCTTTCCTTTCCTTTCCTTTCCTTTCCTTTCCTTTCCTTTCCTTTCCTTTCCTTTCCTTTCCTTTCCTTTCCTTTCCTTTCCTTTCCTTTCCTTTCCTTTCCTTTCCTTTCCTTTCCTTTCCTTTCCTTTCCTTTCCTTTCCTTTCCTTTCCTTCCTCTCCTCTCCTTTTCCTCTCCTCTTCTTTTCCTCTTTTATTTTCTCTTTTATTTTTTTCTTTCTTCTTTTCCTTTCTCTCTGTTTATTCTTGCCTCACACCCCTGTCTCCTGCTTTATGAGATATCGCTCTCTTTACTGGGGTCTCTTACTCTCTGTGTATCTTCCTTTGTGTTCTCTATTTCCCTTTCCACCTCCCTTCTTAGCCTCCATCCTTTCTCCT
>NW_010415832.1:8103-23532 GCF_000710305.1 Buceros rhinoceros silvestris | reverse complement strand
CTTTCCCTTCCCTCCTCCTACTCTCTCTCCTATCTCTTCTCTTGTATCTCTTTCCTGTCTTAAAAAAGAGCTTTTTTTTGTGAGGTACAGTACAGACTTGGGGAATAACTTTAACGGAATTTCTGTTACAACTAGCAGAACACAAGCCTATACAAACTTCGATACCTTCAGACTTGGAGAACATTGCATGCTGAACAGACAATCTCATATATCTCCTAGTAGATAAGGGGGATAAACAGTTCATTTTCCTTTGGATGAGAATGGAATGTGATTTCAAAATGCTGGCAATAAAGCAATCCTGATTTTATGTTCCAAGGATTATTGTGTAGCTACTGCAATATGTTTTAACATAGTTCAAATCCTACCAAGATTTCTGGATTTTGACGATTTTTTCCGAATTGGCATTAATGATGTACATATTGTGAGTTTTAAATCACTGGGTTCAATAATGAATAGTTCATTGACTGCTGGTTCAATGAACTGTGTGGAAATTCATGGACCATGCAGGCAAAGAGAAAAGGTAACTGTTATTATTTCAAACGAAGATTTTATGTCTTAGTGGCATTGTGAAAGATTGACCTTCACATGAGATATTGCTGTTCTTGCATTACCACCATGATATCAATAGAAAACTGCTTTTAATCTACACAAAGGTTCCTGTTATCCTCTCAATGCATGGGGGACTATCATACTTAACTCTCCAGAACATCGAAAGACAAATAGACTCCACAGTCCCTATTGCTGTGAAGAAATTTCTTGAGCATATTTCACATGTTTTTAAATGATGGTTTTGAAAAGTTCTGGTTGGGTTTAGGGGTTTTTTTGTGTGTGTGTATGTGTTTTGTTTTAAGCCAGGAAGTTGACATTTTGTTGTAAAATTGTTCAAGAGCACTACACTGTTTGATAAGAACTGAGTAAGGATCTACCGAGTTCTCAGTATTAGTAATTAGATTAAAATATTCATGATCATATCAGTTAGCTATATGATTTCAGTAATGCTCATTGTAGAAGCTAAGTACTTTTGGTGGTAATGGAACTGTAAATGTGATATTTATATAGGAAGCTGGTAGAGGGCACATCTCATTTACAAAGAAAAAACAGGTGTTAATGACAATATATTAGTTTTTACATATTTATTTTCATAATCTGCATTGTGTTGGTACCCTTTCTTACTAAAATCACGTTTCATATCAGTCTTTTTCATTTCCAGATCAATAAGGTAACCACGGGTTACTGTGTTCTTATAAACATATCTGTAAACACAAATATATATCTGTGTGGGTTTGTGTGGACTGCGTCCACTCAGTGAAAACTTTTAAATATTAGAAACAAATATTGCATCCCATATTTCATCTATTCTTACAAGACAAGAATGACAGTATTAAGATGCACATTCAGGATAGCACTCTTTCTGCTTTGAACGCTGTCAAGAACAAAGTGCTTTACAGACTTAAAATAAATCTAGGTACTAATCCATTGAATTTCTGACAACAGGAGCCCAAGGTTTCCATGCACTTAGCTGAGTACTGCATAAGAGCTTGTGCATTATTTATGTCCACTAATGGTGTTGCAATGCTCTTTGTGTGAAGCAGTGACAGTGCAATCTACTAAGATAGCTGCTGCTGCGGACAAAGACATACATTTTCCTGGGTTTGAATTTTTGACAGAATACTCTATTAATGCCAATTCTGCTTAAGTAAATGCTGAACAGGGGTCAGTTCCTCCCCCCCATTCCCCTTATTATTTAAGAAAACAGTGCCATAAAACTGAAAATGATGTCCTGGGCTTTGCTGAATTTTGCAACACAATAGTAGCTGATAAAGGTCAGTCTGCTTTTTTGTCTACTTTTATGATTTTATGTGATGGTCCACAGAGTAAATAGGAAAGCTCTTAGCTTTGGAGAAGGGAGGTGCTATTAATTCCAGTTTCATTGCCATTATACTCTTCAGTGGATCAATAGAATTAAATGAGCTGAGATATTAGGAAAATATTGTGAGGTAGGGTGGTATTATTTGACCAAGGTTAGGATGAATAGAAAATAAAGAACCATTTATACTGGGATGTCAATAAATCATAGAACCCATATATAAAATGAGATAGAGAATAACAATCATAAGCATTCAAATGACCATAATATCTTCCTTTTTTGAAAAAAACCCATACGTTAATGTTTGGCTGGCAAATTAAAGGGCCACTGCAAATATTTTTTTTTAACTGGATGAACTTAAAAAATAATAATACTGTTTGTATAGTAGGTGCTGTTTAAACCGAGTAATCATAATAAGTTTATAACAATTCTTTTAAAATACCTGTCTTCCTTACTTGTTTCTCTAACCATTTAAGACCTGGAAGTTCTAATGGGGACATGGCTGAGCCCTGGTACATTTTCCCCTGTGCTTTCCTGTTTCTACTGCCTGCTGCCTCTGCAATTTTCGTTCCAGCCTTGCAGTTGCTGCTTCTAGCAAATGATTTTATGGAGAGCTTGTAAAACATTGCATACATCGAATAAATCTGCAGAAATTACTAACTCAAAGGACATGAAGTAGCTCCTTTTGGAGTCAACATACACAGATGCCTGTGGGAGATAGAAGGAGGACTTTCAGGTATTTAAGGACAAAAAAAAAGAAATTGATATTAACACATTTCTGGAGATTAGCACAATTATTTCTCAGAATCCACAGTATTAACAGCAACAGTTCTTACCATATTAAGAGCTCAGTGACTATAAACCAAGCTTTTCTCATTGTTTCCCTGAAACAAACAGGAAAACTGAAATTCGGTACAGATGAAGTTTTTTCTAGAGTAATAGGCAGAGGTTTAGTCCTGTCACAAGCTTAATGGCTGTTTTTAGTAATATATTTCATCTCAAAGCGAATTCTTACATATTTATTTAATTAAAAAATAAATCAACAACAAGCCAGGTTAACCTGTGTAATAATTTGGGATATAACTGATTAATTGTAGATCTTAAGTTTTTGTTTACTAGTAGAATGATTCTATTTACTTTTCATGAGTCTGGTAAGATAAAAATTAACAACCTTTCAAGCTATTGCAACCAAAGAAGATCTTCTCATCTTGTTCATGATCACTTTTTTCTTTGCCTATACTCTTTAGTTAATGTCTCACTTGTTCTGCTTGTTCTGCCTTTGTCTCGTAATATAAGCAGTCTTCAAATTTTTTGGCCTTAACAAAAAAAAATTAAAATTATCTTGTCCTTTATTAGAATCACAAAATCTTGTAGATTTTCCAGGACCTTTGGAAGTCTTTTCTGCAATACATTGTTCAAAGCATATTATTCTGGTGTTGCATGTTGCTCAGAGCTGTGTCTGAATGTCTCAAAGGATGGAGACTCTCTGGGCAGACTGTTATAGCGTGTGCCCACACTCAGTATTTATTTGTTGGGTTTTTTGGAGACAGAATTTCCTGTGTTCCAGCTTGCCTCACAACTTTATTCTGTTTACTGTTGAATCTGGCACTGTGCTCTTTATACCTTCTCACAAGGCAGTTGTTGATGGCTGTTAAGATCCTTTTCCAACCCTCTTTTGTTAAGGATGAACAAATCAATCTCTCAGCCTCTCATCTTGCTTTACTCTGCAAATTACAGAATTGCTGCTGTAAACCAGTTGTGTGTGATTCATCAGCAACCTCCTCCAGTCAGTGGTGCTTTTTTTCCAGGAATTTAAGGAATTCCAGGAAGAAATTCTGGGAAGAAATCTTAATTTCTCTCAGTTTACATATTCTGTCCTCCACCAGTTTTCCCCCTGCCCACCTAGTCATTAATTCAGAATCTAATTTAGGGAAACACAGATATCACCCCTAACTTTCCCTGGGATTTTTAGAGCTATGTTTCCACACCACTCATTTTTTCGCTTTAAATACTTGGTAAAGTTACATCCTTCACATTTAGACTTCTACAGTGTGGAGGTTTACACCTGAGATTATTGTCAAGGATACCTTATTGGCATTTATAAAGTGTGATTCATCTACTTTCAATGACTCATGAAGTAGTTTGGATGATTTTATGTTTTTTTTCCTTCCCACTGACTGTTGTGAGGGAGTACTGCTACTAAGTCTTAGGCTTTATGTGACATGAACAACATCTGCAGAGAACATTTTAGAATGGTGACTGTGCTTTCTTCTTCTGTACTGGACATATGTTTATATACCTTTCCCCCTCCCCCTTCTTATCTCTCCATTTCTTAACTCCAGACTATGGTGCCTCTGAGTTTCTACGAGCCTCCCTGTTTAATGTGTCATTTTCCCCTTGACAGTCTTCTTTCACCACTGCTGTTTTGGGTGACTTCACTGTCCTGCTTGTGATTTGGGTAATATCTTTAATCAACTTGCAGGATGTATCTAAATTTGCAGGTTCTTCCTGCACATCAGCTCTGTGGTACCTCTCCACAAAAGTAGAACACTTCTTCAGGCTTTCATAAATTTGTGTCACAAGAAATTTTTAGAAGATCTTTGTGAGTCTTGCCCTTTCTATCATGTTAAATACCAATTTTTAACTTTCCTTCTCAGGACTATCTCAAGCTTCCCCTGACCTATATTCACTTCTCGTTAAGCACAATTTTAAACACTAACCTTTGAGCAGTGAAACAAGTGCCATCGCTGTAGTTAATAATTTTTTTTAATCATAAATCATTGTAAGGCATGTAAGGCATGGCATGGGTTACTTAGAAACTTGTGTATCCCTACTTGCAGTCTTCCTTCACTTCTCTCCCTTAAAACTCTCAACTCCTTTCTTCTTGGAGGGAAGAAGGAGGGGAAGGAAAGGCAAAACAAATGCCCTTGTCAGCACTTATGTCAAATATGTATTCAGTACCTTTAGCTAATACCTTGTTGCATTCCTGTTATTAGCTTTTTGTTTCAAACTGTTATGACAGTCTTACACTAAGATTGTATTTTTACATTGTATTTTTGTTTCACCTTTATGTGAAATCTAGCTGTTCCTTGAATAACAATGCTGAATGCTTGTAGTGGAACTCGTTTCACCTAAGACTGACAAGGGAGATATCTAGACCCGAACCAAACAATTTCCAATACCTGCAATCAATGGGGAAAATTAAATATGATTCCTCTGATCTATTTTTGATATCTGCATTTTGATGGAATGCATCACACTATAATTAGTTATTTAATGATCTATGTTTGGTACAATTCTGTGTCTATCTATCTGAGACAGTGGAGAAAATATTGTTGAGAGTCTAGAGTCCTAAAAAAGCCAATTACCATGACAATGAGCAGTAAGGGAAAGTGTAGAAGTTCCACAAAATGCTTAAATAACATAGAGGCAGATCATGCTTCCTGTAAAAGATTAAGTTCAAAGGTCACTCTTGAGAGACAAAGATTAAATCATCTCTCTATTTAAGCTCGTAGGTAATTTAGTTTGCAATCTATATTCTGAACTATGGCACGGCCTTGCAAGGAATTTAAGTAGGAGCTGTGTCTAGTCTACATGTCTGGCCTGATACAGATAAATATATGCCTGTCAGCAATGTTGGAAATTTCTATATCTTTTCTTGATTTCAGGGACTAATCTGCGTGTTTTGAGAGGCTGATCCCTTATATCTAGACTAGGAGAAAATAAAAGCAAGCTTATTCAGTGTTTCTATATAACAGCTTCTCTATTTGTGCCAGTGAATCTGACATAAACCCTGAGTTTCAGTGGTTTATCTCAGATATATAAAAAAAATCAGTTTAAAGTTATGTGCACCAGGTCTCTGCCTGAAGGTATTCCATTTTTGTAAAATTTGAAGAGCTGGTTGAGCCAATTTTAGTTATAAAAGTGTCAAGAGATGTTGCTAGTGGTTTCAGAGTGTTGCACTCTCACAGCTAAAATCCTTCAAACCTTTAAGAGCTCCATTCAATTGCATATATTTTCTTCTGCAGAAAAGAATCTATGGACATTTGCTCTGTAACCAGACAGCTGATTCAGCGAGAAATAAGCAATAAGGAGTAGACATGTAAATTGCCATTTACTGCAGTTGTTTATTTCTACTTGGAATCCTATATAGATGTAACTTCTACAATATGCATCTCTACTATGGTTGAAAAAAAGTCCAAATGGTATTTGGGAGCCACCAAATCTTTTTGGAGGAACATTGTTACTTCTGTCACTACCAAAGAACAAGATTCCTTCCTACACACACTTAATGTAGCACAACCGTGTATGACACCACAACACATCTGAATTCATAAATCATCTGTGCCCATAGCACCAAATCTATCAGGTCAGGAGGGAGGAGATAGATGGCAGTACTTGGTACAACTTGGTGTACACTACTTCACTTCTCTCTCTCTCATATTTCACAGTTAAACAATATACTGCTTCTTGTTATGAGACTTGTGGAATTAGATTAATTTCACGGCATGTAACAGATTGTATTCCTGAGAGAACTGTGTCTATGCCTGTACACTAGTAAATAGAACAGCCTGTGCAAAGGTTCAAACGCTGTACCTGGGTTTTCCAGTGGTTAGTTGTAATTATTTTCCCTGGCACAGTTTTAGATCTGTATCAACTACCCCCTTATAGAGAATCATAGAACCGTAGAATTGTTCTGGTTGGAAGAGACCTTTAAGATCATCAATCAAACCGTTGACCCAGCACTGCCAGATCACCACTAAACCATGCCCCTCAGGAGCATATCTGCGTGTACTTTAAATATCGCCAAGGATGGTGACTCCACTGCTTCCCTGGGCAGCCTGTTCCAATGCTTCACAACCCTTTCAGTGTAGAAATTTTTAGCCAACCTAAACCTCCCCTGGTGCAATGTAAGGCCATTTTCTCTCATCCTATTGCTTGTTACTTGGGAGAACTGACCCCCACTCTGCTACAACCTCCTTTCAGTTAGTTATAGAGAGTGATAAGATGTCCACTCAGCCTCCTTTTCTCCAGACTGAACCACACCAGTTCCCTCAGCTGCTCCTCATAAGTCTTGTGCTCTAGACCCCTCACCTGTTTCCAAGCCCGTCTCTGGAAATGTTCTCCCCACCTCAATATCCTTCTTGTAGTGAGGGACCCAAAACTGAACACAGTATTTGAAGTGTTGAATATAGGGGGAAAATCATGCCCTGGTCCTGTTGGGTCACACTATTTGTAATATTTCCATCATTTTTATTTAGCAATGTAGGTGCAGTCTTAGTGTCTCTCTAATGAACACTGGTTTCTATTCTACATGATATAAGGAAGAATATAGACACATTTAAAACTCTGGATAAGGGAATAACATTTAAGTCACTTGGGAGAGAACTAACAGTCATATAAAATACTTCCAAGACTGCTCTTTAAAAAGTTATCTACAGTAAAAGTTAGGCAGCAAATATCATCCCCAAAGCAATCATTTCAAGCAGTTTCTTAGAAAAAATCTTTATTTAGGTAGGTATTGAATCACAGAGCCAAAGATCAGCCATTTATCGCAATCCAGGTGCTTTTAAAGAGCTAAGAGCTAAATTTGTCAAGAAAATTGCCTGTGATATTCTGAATTATTTTAAGATTTTTCAGGGGAAAATAAATGAAGTTATTTAAATAGTACAGCATATAACAAGTGGTCAGTGTGTTTGGTTCACAAATATTCTGTTCTGTCTGTATGGCTGTGTTTACAGTAGTTAAACAAAGATGCCTAGGACTGTTTTCTAGCGTTGAGATCAGCTAGTACTAAACAACTCACACCCATACATGGCTTTGGCCCTAAGCAGGGGTAGCCACAAATGCCTGATGGGAATACTTCCTGTACTAGGCTTATTTCTGAAATGTGTTCAGAATTATAGTAGCTGCATGTAATTTAAAAAAAATATTTATATACACATGAAATTATATGAACCTGAAAACATTTGCTACACTGATGTTGTATATTTGATATAGCTAAGTGGATCATTGAAGGAGGAGGTTGCCAAGACCACAGTAGATATGACTTCCTACTTAATGATTTAATGATGAGAATGATTGCAAAGGATTTGAGGAGTATAGTATGGGATTTAAGTCTTTCTTACTTGCCAGAATTGTGTTCCAATCATCAATGCGTTAGATGAACACCTGGCTTTTCTAATTCATCCTGCTTAAGTAAATGCAAGAGTTCTGGAGCTGGGAGAGAAGAGGAAATAAACCCCAGCTTTGCTGCCTCAGGAAACGTTAAGAGAATGAGGTGAGAGTAGGAACAGCAAAGAAGGAGCACATGTGGTTAAGTTTAGATATGGTGTGATTGCTTAGTCAAGAAACAGTTGTGAAACTGGACTTCACATTTTGTTTAGGAAATTTCAGTTTAATTTCATAGATGTAAGAGTTAACAGTGCTCAGAGTAAGATGAGACTTTAAGAAATACCTTACAGCACCCGGCCTTGCCCAGATCTAGTCCAGATCTAGTCTGGCCTAGTCCAGCTCCAGACTAGTCCATCTAGCATATTACTGCATGTCTGGTCTGGTCAAAGATGCTGTTTAGGTATGACACACTAGTCTCAGCACTTTCAGCCATTAATTCTGCTCCTACAGCATCTACATTTTTTATATTAAAGGTTTCAGAAGCTACTTCCCTGACTGGATCAGTATACTGGTTCAACTCCTGTCTACTTCTAAATACCTACATTTTCGTAAGATTTGTTCATATAATGGTCAGTATTCACTGGTCTGGATAAGCCACTCTGTTGGTTCCATAGCAGGTTAACAAGCTGATAAGGAGGAACCATGTTGGGAACAACCACATAGAAAGTAAAAGAACTGTGAAGTAATGCCTGTATATAATGTGATACTTTTTGTATCGACATCTCATCCTGTCTGTCTAACTCTCCTCTCTCTATATTACTGTTGTTGAGTAATGAGTCCATAAATACATGACTCGCTTGTGTTGCTTAATGTTAATTGTACTATTAGATTAATTGGTTTAAATTTCCAGAGATTGAAGCTAGAAACAAGCAAGTTGTTGAATATATCTTTAAGATATATAAATGCAGAGATTCACATTCTTCCAAAATTTCTGGCAGAAATCAACGCTGCTAGTAAATGTATAACAGATGAAGCAACGTGCCTTGAGATGAATACATTATGGACAAAAAAATCATATTTATTCCCATCACAATAACAGTTTGTTTGGATCACCTGCTCTTTCTGGATGCACCTGTGGCTTGTTCATTTTGTTAGAACATGGGAAAATGCCAGGATCAATACAAGCTGTGGATTCTGGCTCCCTTGTGTGGCTGTTTCTTTTAGTTATTCCCAAAATATTCTTTATGTACAGTATTGAGGTATAATGAAGAGAAAGAATAAAAAAAAAAAGAGAGAAAGGCATTAGTGCAATATTAAGCCTTGAGAAAATGGAACAGTAAAAAAACTAGAGAATTCCAAACTCCAGAGTAGTTTCTAAACTTCATCTCAATTATACCTTTAGAACATGGTAAGAACAACTCAGTTTTCTTGAAATGAAAGGGAATTTAACTGTATTTACAATATTCGTACCAGTAGGGGAAACACGTAAATACATTGATATTTTGTAGCTGCAAAAGCAGTATCTTTAAATTTCTTAAATGATATGGGTATGTTTCCTGTATGACTTGCGCCTGTATATAATCTCAATTTTTTTGCTACGTACACAGGTAGCTTATAATGTACAGCAATTATTCACAAAAAGCTGCTCTCTTCTCTGCACCAAGTTCTACTGACTTCAGTGTAGTACGTTGAAGATACACCAATAATAACATACTCTTTGACGGACTGCCATAACAGAGAACTTTCTGGCAAAGTTTAAGCTACGTTCTCTAAAAAAGCTGTATTTTCACTTCGGAATTTTGGAGCAGTGACTATTCTTCGTGTTTACAAGAGATCCATCCTACCCAAAACAGCACACCAGCACGAGGCATTTAATGTAGGAGCGTCATTATCTGAGACTTTAGGTAAAGATGGTATAAAAAATAGTGGGAACTCTGCAGGGAGAAGTGCCTTTGAAAGAAAATACCTCTAATTATTCAATAGAGCAGGCGCCTACAGTGGCTATGGTTCCGATTTACTTCAGTCAAGTTCCTAAAGTCAGTGAAGTTTAAACCTAGCTTAAGGTTTCCAGACATCCTGAGACATATATACAGATTCAGATAAAATATAATTCTTTGTGTTATAACTTCTTTTGAGTTTTGTTTTACTGAATACCCAAAGTGTTGTTATGTTTTTATGGAGAACCCAAATGTGCCTGTAAAATATCTAAAACAAGTTAGCAAAACAAAAAAACAACCAAAAACCAAAACAAAAAAAAGAAATAAAAGAAAAAAGTGAATAGTCACACACAATGCACTTTGAAAAGATAAATAATTTGAACAGATTTATTATATTGTGTTTCTACAATGCATTTCAACGTGTTTGTTTCCAGGATTTTTAAATCTTCAGATATAGTGGGAGAGAAGAATTCATAGTTGTGAGTAGTAAGCAATTATTTATATATCTCAGGTTGGAATTGCTTTCTTATATTACACTTGAAAAGTGATTTTCAGATGTTTTAATATTTTATCACTGTTTGAAGTTGAGGAACTCAGGAACTTGGCTGCTCCGTAACAATATCTGGGTTCATAACAACACCAAGTGTGAATTAAGGTGTTTCTGGTAATGTTATTGGTTCAGGTGAAGTGCAATGATAATGGGTATTTTATGCCAACATTATGCCAGAGCTTTTTTCCCGGCTTATAAGAGAGCTGACTCTGATCTGTGAAAATTAGGGTTCAGTCAGTGCATGAAGTTTCTACCCTTCCATGTAACAAGAGCTAGCAGTGTTGCACTAGTATTTTCAAACTGTGGACTCTATCCCAGTATGTCACTCTGAGCCATTTCTTATTTATAAGACATAATTCTTCTAAAACAGAGGGACACAAATCTTACTCATTAGAATAGACAGAATGCCTGAAATGGAACCCGAATCACTGGACCTGTTTGCATCTCATGTAACCGAACTGAAGAACACATCCTCTGTTTAGTAAAATGCATGGATTTGTGCTCAGTGAAGAGACCTGCTATCAGAAAGCTCTTCAGGAGATAAGATTAGTTTCCTGAGCTGATATGCTTCACTGGCTGAATAAATAGTGAAAGGGGACAGCAGTTACTGTGATTTCCTTTTTGAATGCTACTGAACTTTATGTTCACAGAAAGCTTTAAAAGACTTCACTGATGATACAACATCATTCATTCACCAGGAGTACTATTATGGTTGTGTAAACCCACAACAAATCTTCCAACCAGAACAACTGCTTAGAGCTATTTATACCAGTGACATAATCTATATATGGACGCACAATATATTGCTCCTTTGTAAGAGCCTTGCTAGTAGCTGGAACTTTTCCCCAGAGGTGCTACTGCTTTGATTTGTTACTGTTTTCTCAAAAAATGTGGGTCCTCATTTAACAGTAATACTTTTCAACGTAAGATATTCAGTCATGTCCAAAGACCATGGCATTCTAGTCCAAAAAGAATCACAATGGGGTGGGAGGAGGGCTAATTAGAGAGATAGTATGTCCTGTAGTTGGCCAACTGTGGCCAACCAGTGACAACACCACATCTATTGACCTGTGCTTTTACACATCTGTATTATAGCTTTCAAATATTTTAAAAATTTCTCTACCTCCGTCAAAAACAACGCTAACAACAACAACAACAAAAAAACCCCCAAACCAAAACATGTAGATAAAACCTAAGACTGGAATACAAAATAGATAAATACACCTACAAACTTAAACTGAACTCCAGAAGAGTGTACCTTATTTGTTAATGATTCATCATAATCCAAAATTTCATTGCTTCTTACTGGCAGAAAAGCTTGTTTGACTGGATTTTTTTATTAAGTAGGGTTCCCTTAACTAACCTAGTAGATGGAGTGTAGAGTCAGTTCCAGATCTACAGGATTACAAGTTACTGAATAACAGTTCCCTGGATTGCATTTTTCACATTTATTATCTTTCTTTTATTGTTATACATCTTCTTCTCTTGGCTAAGCAGGATCTAGAAACAAAAGCATGTTTTCTATAGAAAAGTAAATAAACAAGTAAATAACTTATTCTTTTAGAAAAGTAAGTAATGAGTAAGTAAATAAATAATTCTTATCAAGTTTACAATGAGGGAAACATCATTGTTACAGGAAGTTCTCTGCTGCAGATTGTTCATTGATAATACAACAAAGGGGGTATGTATTTAAGTAAATTTCTCAGTCGTTAGAAAGATACATTCTAAGGGTAGCATATCTACTGGGTCATCTGGGTTAATAGTTTTTCAATTACTTCAGGTAAATACTGTGACTTTTAGTCAACATAATTTTTTCCAGAATATACTGACTTCTGTAGTAAAGAGACTAATAATTCCCATAAGTATAGTATTTAATGCTGCTTATGATGTCCTACATATAACTTTACATAATCCGTCTTGATAGAGTTATTTTGGCGGGCAAATTTGTTAGCAGTGGTTATGTGTTTACTACATTTCTGTTTTGTGAGGTTTCCCCAGAAGAATTATAAGCTTGACTGAATCACAACCACCAGAATTTTATTACAATTCTTTTCAGTAAATTTTACTGGTACTTATGACTCAGGGGTAGATAGCAAAAGGCAGACGCTCGTTTATTCCTTTTTCTTAGTTTCCTTGTGTTGGAAACTTTTAAAGATAGCGGTAGAAATGCAATTCTTGCAGAATAACAAGACAAATGCCATTTTGAATTCCTGATTTCTGTTCCCCTGTCTTTAGTCCATTAATGAATGATGTCTTTTGAGTTATACTGATGGGTCATTGGACTCCAAAATTAACTGTAAATTTAATAATGAGGATAGCAGTAAGTACGATAGGTAGGGACATTGTGGCACTTTCTTTCTAAGTCTCTTACAATATTCCCAGTTTTACAAAGTAAATAAAATCCATGGGAAATAACTGCCCATTTTTCTGCTGTTAATTTGCAGTTATTTCTCCATCTCAGAAAAGCATAAATATATATATATATATAGAAGTGGGGTTTATGAGTTTTTTAAAAAGTAATTGTAGATTTTAAATTTGTTTTAAACTTTTTCCATTATGATCTATGCACTGTTCACAGGAAAGTAATCTAATTGGTGGTTTTGGTGAGGGTTTTTTTTTTTTCCCCATGGGTACATTTTAAGACTGATAATCACTTCAAGGCATAGCAGAGATCATTCAAAATACTACAGAATCATCGAATCATTTGGGTTGGAAGAGATCTTTAAGATGATCAACTCCAATCATTCACTCTGCACTGCCAGGGTCCCTAAACCATGTCACACATCTACATGTCTTTTAAACACTTCCAGGGATGGGGACTCCACTGCTTCCCTGGGCAGACTGTTCCAATGCTTTACCACCCTTTCTGTAAAGAAATATTTCCTAATATCCACCTAAATCTCCCCTGGCACAACTTGAGGCTATTTCCTCTCATTCTATCACTTGTTGTATGGGAGAAGAGACCTTCCCCACATTGCTATAACCTTCTTTCAGGCAGCTCTTCATCTGCCTGAATCTCCTGTTCTCCAAACTAAACAACCTCTGCTGCTCCTCATAAGACTTGTTCTCTAAACTCTTCACCAGCTTCATTGCCTTTCTCTGGACAAGCTCCATATTTATCAGCTGAATAATTTTTGCAACTCTGGATGCCAAATTCAGTGGAAACAATATAATGTACAAAGAAATAAAGCTGATTTAACTTGGCTGTTTGAAGATGGCAGCAGTATCTCCAACATTTGACCACTGCGTTGTATTATATTTGAATATTGTGCAATTGACATTGTCATGTTAAAAGTAGGAGTTTAACTTGCCTGTCAGAACCTGAAGGGCTTGCACTGAAAAAGTCTTGCAAAAGCAAGTTTGAGAATTTGGCAGTTGCCTGCCAGAGCCCAAAGGCCTTACCCTGAAACAGTTTTGCAATAAAAAAATAATAGAATTTTATTAAAGCAACAGATATAACAGATTCTGAATCGTTGTTTGTAGATGCGGTTACTTCAATAGGCCTAATCACTACAATATAATAGTAATGTTAGCAAGAAGAAAACTATTTTCACCGTATGGTGAGTGTGTGATCCTTACCAAGAAGACATCTCTGGCTTGGGTGGAGGAAAAGGAGCACAGCCTGTCGACCATCCCTGCTAGATCCTATTTTTTTCCCCCACCTAGCCAGGTGGATTTTATACCCTAACTACATCTGTCTCTGCTTCTTAGGTGATGTTTAGCATGTTTTGAGTGGAGAGTTGAGTAACGTAGTCATGTATGTTTAGCATGTTCTGCTTTTGGCTCATTAGCATGTTGAGGGGCAGGAATTTTAATATTAATTTCTGAGTTAATTAGGCAAAGATCTTTGCTTGGACACTGGAACCTTCAACATTTGCTTGCTTTCTTCACTTAGCTAACACAGAACCTTCTTATCTTCACAAGACTCCCTCCTTTATCCATTATTTATGCCAGCTCAAGGAATTTCCACTCCTACAAATAACACCTGATTCTCATGGTCAAACAATTTGTCCTTTTGTGCTGAATTCCCACATGGTGTATTTGATATCTTCCACTTTTTAAAATAAACGGAATGAAGAATACTCTTCTATCCATTGGTGGGACTGCAACAGCAATTAGAGACCTGATAAGTAGAAGTTAGATTATCTGCATTACTTAATTGTTTATTTGTTAATAGTTAACCATTTTAAACTAAAAGTTTGATGTTTAATATTGAACAATAAAGTTTTTACATATTGTGAAGTCTAAAGTAAACTTCAGGGTTAAGCTTGATTAAAATTAAAGTGATCTACAGTATTTCCTCCTCTCTATGTTCTTTAAAATTGGTTTTTATTCCTTTTTCACAACTGCATTCAGAAACACACCTGTAGAGCTCTGCATGCTAACCTTGCCTTTTTTGAACAGACAGGAAGATACTGTTTTATATGTCTTTGCATTCAGAAGTTTAAGAAGTCTAATTCATTTACAAATCATGCTTGGAATAAAAAAAAATATCTTCAAACTTCAAAAACAAGTGCTTAGACCTCATGAGATAGATAATAAATAACACCTTCTGTTGTAATTTTCTTTGGCGTGAGCTTAGGTAGGACTTAAATGGTAACATACCTGAATATAGTTAGTGCATAGGCCTCCAGATTCCATTGCATACATTGAGTAGATGCTTGATGCAGTTCCCCATGGAAAGCACCTAGTGTTATCTAAAGAAGCCCAACACTTTGCATTGCCAAGCATTGTAAAGGAAATATAGCATGAACGAGAATTATGTGTTTGCTTTCTTGTTGATACAAATGCAGAAAATGGGGTAAAGGTACATTCTTCCTATCCTCCTCAAGCTTTAGCATGAGCTGATTCTAGCATATTTGGCAACACTGTGGAATATAGGAAGAATCCATCAAATCTGTGCATGTTGAGATCAGCAGAAATCTGTGCACATTATATTTACCATAAATGAGTAATACACT